>NC_069687.1:17077803-17380833 GCF_023699985.2 Odocoileus virginianus | reverse complement strand
TCTTTTTGCATTTTCTTTTATTCCTGTGTTATCACTCTGATTCTACAGTGTGTATTCATGTATGGAGGTAATATGAAAATTCAACCTATACAAATAATTCTGGCTGATTCCAGGTTTATAGGAAGAATGAAAATAAGAGGTAGAGCTTAGGCTACAAAACTCAGCTGCAAGATTGTCACATTAACACACCAGCATGTAAAGCTCAGGTGTATCAGGACCTTTCTTTATTTAAAGGTCTTTGTAAATCACACATTACATACCATGCAAATGATTTCCAATTCCTGAGTTTGAGAATCTGAAGAGAACAGTACTGAGCATTAGGCAAGACAGTCATTTGTTCATTAATTGACTCATCCATTCATTCATTTTGTAAACAACTTGTAAGGATTCCCAGGTGGCTCAGTGGTAAAGAATCCACCTACCAATGCAGGAGACACCACAGATATGGGCTCAATCCCTGGGTCAGGAAGATCCCCTGGAGGAGGGAATGGCAACCCACTCCAGCATTCTTGCCTGGAGAATCCCATGGACAGAGGAGCCTGCCAGGCTACAGTCCCTGGGGTTGCAAAGAGTGGGACATGACTGAGCAACTGAGCACATACACGAATGCAAGGAACTTGTGCATACTTACTCTAGTGGAGTTATGATAGAAAAGTAGATTCCCTGAAACAGAGTAGCTTACGTGTACTTGTGGAGAGCTAACATATATATGCCAAAATTAAAAAGTGTTCGGGGAAGCAAATTGTAAATGCCCAAAAATGCCAAACGACATTCGTAATGCTCCCTTTCTACTTTAAGCTGGTGTCAACTAAATATTCATCTCTACTCTCAGTACCTCTTGTTACAGAAGCTCAAGGATTCCTTTTATACAAATATATCTCCTTTCTTTGGAAAAGGAAATGGGAACCCACTCCAGTTTTCTTGCCTGGAGAAGGCTACAGTGCATGGAGGTTGCAAAGAGTTGGACATGACTGAGCAATTAACACTTTATCTCCTTTCTTATCTCTTTCTCCCATTTCCACAGAAAATGTTTGAGCCAGTTGTATGGGTCATCTTTCTTGACACCTGTTTTGTCTATGTGTACTGGAGCTTCCTCTGCTCATATGTAGTGCGGAGCATTTAGGTGCTATTGAGATCTATGTCTGATGCCAAACTAAGCTAACTGTGTAAAATAACTCAATTCATAGACCTGTATTTTGAGTTGTCAAGTACTGATGAGAAGAATCAGTAACTTATGAGAGTGTTTGTCACAAGACAGAAAAGGGCTTTTTTTCTTTTCCATGCATCATAGAAAATATGAATGTGTAAAAAAAAAAAAAAGAAAATATGAATGTGTGTGACCTTAGCCAGCCTATGGACTCCCATTGATTATAAAAAGTTAGAAAACATTTTTAGAATGTTGAATGGCATTCCAAGGAATGTTACTTCCATTGTGTGGAAGGATACGCACTTCTACTATATCATTAAGGATGGACACCAGTTGTATGTGAGACTGAAGTCTGAAAAGCAATAGAAGAAAAGTGCTGGGGATCTCTTTCAACCCAGTTTCTGAAATTGCCAGTAACTTCATATCTTCTACTATACAGTGGGAGGGTCATTTGGGAGAGTCATTCCCATCAACAAGGCAGTGTGTGCATGCTAAGTTGCTTCAGTCATGTCTGACTTTATGTGACCCTTTGGACTGTAGCCTACCCGTCTCCTCTGTCCATGGGATTCTCCAGGCAAAAATGCTGGAATGGGTTACAATGCCCTTCTCCAGAAGATCTTCCCTACCCAGGGATCAAGCCTGCATCTCTTAAGTCCCCTGCATTGACAGGCAGATTATTTATTTATTTATTTATTTATTTATTTACCACTAGCGCCACCCACAAGGCAGTGGTGAGGATTAAATAAGGCAACTCATGGAAGAGCTCTGCAGAGCCTGGCAGCTCGGTGAATAGTCAATAGCTTATTAACAGATCCTGAGTGGCAAGGTTTGTGTTCAGCTTAGAGATGATTCATTGTAACACCAGCTTCAGACTCTTATCTTCCCAAGCCCAGTGCTGCATCTCTTCCCAGTGTTTTGTTCTTTTGCTATTCTTAGCCATTATTCATTTCTTCCTCAAAAAGTATTCTGTCACTTGCATGCAAGTAACATGTATCTGGCCACACTCTGTTCCATGTTCTACAGAACATTTAGGAAAAAAAGTTCATTTTTTCCATGTGAAATTTATACAGTGTTTGGCAATTTCTAAACCAAATGCAAAAGTAAATGCCTTGACCATGTCTAGGATGTCCATCTTTCATTTTGTTTGACAAACTCATATCATTTTTACGTAAAGTTTTCTGTGCCAGGCTCTGTTCTAAGTATTTGTTGTTCAGTTGCTCAGTTGTGTTAAATTCTTTGCGACCTCATGGACTGCAGCAGGCCAGGCTCTAAGTATTTACCAACATTAATTCATTTATATCAATAATTTCTAGTGCTAAAAAAAAGAAAAACAAATAAACTCAAACAAACGAAAAACTCTTGGTGTGCAGCATATTTAGTAAAATCCAGTTTCAGTAATATCTGTTGTAAATGTTTGGGCACAATTTAATTCAGTCTAAGTGTCTTTGGACTGTAGCCACTGAAAGCCACAGGGGTTCTTTATAAGTAATCTGGACAAGCTTTTGTCCTCCTCGCAGTGTTTGAGTATTGCTTGAGCTTCTCCATGGAAATAGATCATGCAACATAGGGCCTGGTGTGCTGTGTCCTTAGGAGCTCTGCATGAGCAAAAGGAAAGTTGTGTAAATAAATAGTTTCATCTCAAATAAACACAATAAAATAGAATGGATTTAATAGACATGAAATCTCTTATAGGCTTAGCGGCCAAATTCTCTATTCAAAGGCTCAGATTCACAATAAAGCAGACTTTTAGAATAGGGATGACGTTTTCTGTGTCAGAGACAGGGCAGAGGCTTACAATATATTTACATGCTCAATAGAAAAATGTGTACACCATTTAGATTATTCAGTATTCTAGAGATAAATGTCTTAAGCATTTCTTCACCCATATCAGATTTGTAATTTTTCCCCTGAAGAAAACTTTTTTTTTTTTCCGAAAAATCTTTTTACACACAGTCTTGACAAAATTGCCATCCTTCGTTAGAAAAGAGCTATCCTGCTGTGGTATTCATCAACATATGATTTTACTAAAAATTTTACTAAAATCATATGTGTCAGTAATTTTTCTTATATCTGTTTTCATGCTGTGTTTCAGAATCATGTATCTTTAATGTTAAAGGCAATGCTTTATTGCTAAGGTATTGACTGCATTTATGTATTTAAAGAGTCAATATAAGTTGAGAATTTAATATCTGCAGAGACTTCCAAGCCTTTTGATTTGGGCAAGTTACTTAATTTTTTCTGTAAAGTGAGGACAAGAGTCCAATCTGTTATAGTTTTGTGGGGATGAGTCGAGTTACCACATGTCAACTGTTTAGCATGCAACCTGGAACATGCTTGGGGAAAGAACTCTCTTTGAGTCTCCTGTGTTTCTCTACATCTTCTGAGCAAGAATGCTTTGACATCCACGTAAAAACCACAGATCAGAGATAAAATAGAGAAAACTGAATCTCTCTTCATGTAAGAGATTTATTTCCTGAGCAGTACAATAAAGATGGTGTCTCCATCCTGGGGAAAGACTGAGAGTGTCTCCTAGAAATTAAACTCTTTCAAAGACTGGAGTTTTCTAAACTTGAGGTCCCTTAGTAAATGTATGTATGTGCGGCAAATACATGGTCCCATGGCCTCTGTGGGGTAAGAACTAATGTGAACATGAAGCTGATGCCATCTGCGGAGTAGTGATGTCTTGCATCTGAGTTTGGAATTCCATGTCACATGCCACTATTTATAAAAACTCTTCAGTAGGTTAATTTAGCTTTGTTGTTATTTAGTGGCGAAGTCTTATCTGACTCCTGTGACTCCATAAACTGTAGCTTTCCAGACTCTTCTGTCCCTGGGATTTCCCAGACAAGAATACTGGAGTGGGTTGCCATTTCCTTCTCCAGGGGGTTTTCCATACCCAGGGATGGAACCTGCATCTCCTGTGTCTCCTGCATTGGCAGGCGGATTCTTTACCACTGAGGCACCTGGGAAGTCCCTGATTTAGCCTACAAGCAGGGTGAAATCTTAAGCTCTTCAGTTACTGATTACATGGTTAGCGCTCAATACTCACTAGTAGTCATTGCTATTATTGTGTATGCTACAGAAGTCATTACACAGTAAGTACTCAGTATAAAATTCCAAGCTAAATTTCTGAGCACTCCCACGACCAATAATATGCCAATTGACTAAAATAATCCTGTAGCAATCTATTTAATATTTGTTTTTCTTTAATCAATGAAACAATTTTTAGGTGAATCAGATTATGGTCTAGCCATTGGCTTCCTTTATTTAAATATAGACTTACTTATGCATATGTTCTCTATTTTGAAAATAAAATTTACTTTTATATCATTTTAAAAGAATTAACTTTATTCTTAACCATGAAAATTTCAAATCCCTAGACATCTCTTCCCCAGAAGAAAAACAAACAAACACAAATATTAAGAAAAGAAGTAAAATTTTGAAATTGAATTACTTATTTTCATTTTGGTGACAAAGGCAAGCCTCATGCTATACCAAGTCTTTTGCAGACTCATTGTATAGAAAATAAATAAAAGCAATAAAATCATACTTGAGAGTCAATTTTATTACCTATAATCTGTATAGTCATTCAATTAAAAAAATGAAACTCTTGATTGATAATAAAGTTAAAAACTAGGGTTTATGAACAAAAATGTTTATCTTATATTAACTTCAGTCTCCAAAGTATCCTTTTGTTTTGCTTTATTCTATTTTTGCAAAACTGAGAAAATTGTGATTACCAAATGTGACTAATTACCTGTCGTCGATGTTTTAAGATCATACTTAGCAAACTCAGGATTCTTTTCAATTGAATGGGGATGGTTGAAGCAGCTTTATTCTGAGGCCAGCACAAAAGTCAGTTTACTTGGAATTAATTTACAGTGAATCAATGGTTGCCCACAGTCTAAGTATAAAATATATTTTGACATTGTATTTTTATGGTAGTTTTAAAAATTATTTAAGCTATCTTTCAGATGAAATGAAGAGCAAAGATTTATTGAGTCCCTAGAGCTTCTCCAAGTTTTGGCAGAATTCATTTTGAATAGAGAGAGCCAAGTAGAGCATATGGCAAGTTTTCGAGACGCATTCCCGGTGAGGAGTGTTGGATCTGCTTGCTTTTAGATTCTTAGGTTCTGTAAGAGCTCCTCAGTTCTCTTCAGTCACCTCCTCTGTTCTCTTATGCTCACCCAGCTGCTATCATCTATGTTACTTCTTTCCTATTTTAGCTGGATTCTAACCTTATATTAGATGATTCCTAGCAGTCAATAGGGGAGAAGGAAATGGCAACCTACTCCAGTACTCTTGCCTGGAGAATCCCAGGGACGGCGGAGCCTGGTGGGCTGCTGTCTGTGGGGTCACACAGAGTCGGACTCGACTGAAGTGACTTAGCAGCAGTCAATAGAATTTTAAGTGCTATCACCTTTAGAATGTTGGGGTAGGGAAGTAAACATTGCCAGGGTATATTTTGAAAACAGAGAGTAAACCTGAGTAGGGGGAGAAAGGAGAGAATATATGCTGGATTGGTGATTTAGGGAAAAGAATCCAGTGTCAAAAGAGCATACTTGTAGGAGCTTACTTCTCCTGTAATGGTTTCTCTCATCAACTAAAGATATTTTTTACTGTGAATGAAAGTGAAAGTGTTAGTCACTCAGTCTTGTCCAAATCTTTATGATCCCATGGATTATAGCCCACCAGGCTCCTCTGTCTATGGAATTTTTCAGGCAAGAATACGGGAGTGGGTTGCCATTCCCTTCTCCGGGGGATCTTCCCTGCCCTGGTAGCAAACTCAGGTCTCCTGAAATGCAGGCAGATTCTTTACCATCTGAGATACAAAGGAAGCTGACTTACTGTTAATGCTTACTGTTGATAAGTGTTACAGATTCATGATTGAAAATACATTGTATTCACAGCTTCACTCAGTGTGTGTAAGTTAGAGTCCATACAATAAAATGTAAAGCCACTATGGCAATGGCCCCAAGAAATAATCATTTTAGAATTTCATTGTAAAACACACTCTTCTTGCTTGTTCAGCACGAAACTCAACTCTTTACAGTTCCTGTGTATGGCTGGGGGCTGCCATGGCATTTGATCTTTAGCCACGTTTCCACCAGAGGTGAACAATAGCTTTAGGCACTTACCGGAATTTCAGCACTCTAAATCTGAAGTTTTCCCAAGCTGTCCTTTTGAGAAGACTACATTGTGATAGAATAGGACATATTTTAAATATGGTTTCAGATTTTTAAAGAGTTTTGTGCACAATATTTCAGTTCAGTTCAGTTCAGTCGTTCAGTCCTGTCCAACTCTGCAACCCCATGAATCGCAGCACACCAGGCCTCCCTGTCCATCACCAACTCCTGGAGTTTACCCAAACTCATGTCCATTGAGTCGGTGATGACATCTAACCACCTCATCCTCTGTTGTCCCCTTCTTAGGGCTTTACAAATAACTGCATTGTCAGTTTATATACTACCCAGTTCAGTTCTTTGAGCTGAGTTGGAGATACATGATAAAGAAGAGTAGGGAGCAAGGACGATCCAGCTTTTTATAATCGTAGTCTTAGATTTTCATTAGAATCCAGAGTCTAGAATCATAGGCTGGTTTCACTTGGGCCTTGAGTCAGTTGGAATGGCTGAACTTTGTCATGTGCCTTGGGCTTCCTTACAACGGGGCAGTCTAAGGATTTATAAGACATCACAGGACTCAAGGAGCAGAGAGGAAGTATCTTAGGCTTCTCAAAACTAGACTTGAGTGTCACTTCTGCTGTACCCTACTCAAAGCAACCACAGTCTATCCAGAGCCAAATGAAGAGTACTTTTCTAGTGAAGAACTGCAACAGAACTCATATTAAAACTGCCACCCATCTAAATAAAAAATGAAAAAGGATAGATTACCAATAGAGTTACCAAGATGGCTCAGTAGTAAAGAATTCACCTTCCAGTGAAAGAGATATCAGAGACACCAGAAACGCAGGTTCGATCCCTGGGCCGGGAAGATCCCCTGGAAGAGGAAATGGCAAGCCACTCCAGTATTCTTACCTGGAAAATTCCATGGACAGAGGAGCCAAGAGGGTTACAATCCATGGGGTTTCAAAGAGTTGGACAGGCTTAGTGACTAAACAGCAACAGCTTACCAATGGCTTAACATATAACAATTTATAATTAATTTGGGTAAATTGATTTTTTATTCTTCTAAAACTATCTCACAAGGCAGGAGCATCTTGGATATTTTTAATGATACAAAGAAAAAGATGTATAACACTTTTTTTTTGCTCAAATTTTTGATTCCTTAATAATTATTCATGTATTCTTTAGAAGAATAAATGTTTCAAAGGCTAGTAAAATTAAACACAGGGAGTTTGAAGAGTTTAAACAGATTTCTCCGGGATGAAAGAACAATTCCCAGGTATAGAAGTAAGATGAAAAGTAATTCACCAAAGTAGTATATAGCATCTCAGTGATTTTGCATTTTTTTTTCCATCACAAGTCAACAAGGATCTTGTGAACAGACAAAGGGAGGCGGTTTGGCTTGATTTTTATGTCAAAAACATAGATCTGCCAGGATCAAAGATATAATACTAAGCTGAATGATAGCATTTGATTCTTATGACAGGCTTGATCTCCAGTAATAGCCACAAAATTCTCTAACTGAAAAAAGCTTCGTGCTTTTAAATTTAGCATTTGTGAACATTTCAACCATTTTTTAAAAGCACCATTTTGTAGTAATTTCAAGCTCATTTAACCATGTCACAGCTTGATGGAGAGAAGTATTAATATGCTTCAGTTGACCGAGCTAAGGAAGAATACACATGAAAAATGAACAGAACAAAAAATGTTTTTGTTTATACTCCCCTGTTGAGCTATTTCCATTAGCAGTTTTATATTAGACAAATGAGATTAATTATTCTGGAAAAAACACACACACACACGCTCTCCTTGCAAAGTGAGACTAGTTGTGACAATTCACTAAGAGAAAAATAGTTCATTTATAAAACAGTTATTTCAGTAATACTCACCATCATCCACCCCTTCTACCTACACACTCGTAAAAATGACCTGTCATTGGTGTTATCTTTGTCCTTAACAAGATCCAGAGATAAATACGATGGGTCTTCCTTTAACTCTAGTCAGTCGTTTTCAAATGTTATGGTTTTAGGAACTTCTTTTACTTCTAAAACATATTAAAGGTTCTAAAGAATTTTTCATTGTATGGACCTTATCTACTGATATTTCTTGTATTAAAAATTAAGACTGACAAATTTCTTTTATGTCTATTTTAAATTTTTTAACACCAAAAATATTTTGTATTGGGGTAAAGCTGATTAACAGTGTTGTAGTAGTTTTAGGTGAACAGCAAAGAGACTCGGCCATGCAAATACATGTATCTATTTCTCCCCCAAACCCCACTCCAATCCAGGCTGGCACACAACACTGAGCAGTGTTCCATGTGAAACTGAGGAATTTTTATATGAGAATTTTTCTCTTCATATTTTGTTGTTGTTCAGTCACTCATTCATGTCTGACTCTTCAAGATCTGATGGATTGCAGCATGCCAGGCTTCCCTGTCATCCACGCTCTCCTAGAGTTCATACTTTATTACCAACATAGTTTTTAAAATTTATATCTGACAGTTTAATAAATGTAAAATCTCCTGTAGTTTTAATTATGAATTATTCTAATGATGACTGAGGTTCCATGGCTTTTCATAAGATTGTGCATGTATTTTGTGGTGAAATCTTTGTATTCTTTGTGTAATTTTACACTGAGTTTTGAATTTTCCTTACTTTTCCAGGAATTTTATATATTTTAAGATAATTAACAGTTTGTCCATGAGATGAGCTGCAAATGTTTCTCTGGTTTGTATTTTTTTCTTTCACTTTATATTGTTGTTGCTTTTATGCATATTTATTTTTTATATACTTGGATTTATCAGCATTTTCAATTGTATTTTTGAGTTTATAATTGTTATGTTATTTCTGACTTTAAGCTACAAAAATTTCTCCTGTTGTCTTGTCAAGTGCACTTTCTATATATGTGTAAATTTTTGTTTGGACTAATGGCCCATTGGTAAAGAATCCACATGCCAATGCAGGACACAGAAATGGGTTCAATCCCTGAGTTGGAAGGGTCCCCTGGAGGAGGAAATACAACCCATTCCTGTATTCTTGCCTGGAAAATCCCATTGACAGAAGAGCCTGATGGGTTACAGTCCACGTGGTATTAAGAGTTGGACATGACTTAGCAACTATACAACAACAAAATTTTTTGATCTCTACAGAATTTATGTTTGTATCATGCTTGAAGTAGTAATCTTATTCTTTACTAGATGACTAACCAATTGTCATAGAAATATTTTGAAGTGATTTCTTTTTTCCCCCATTGTTTTGAAATGATATGTTAGTCTTGCACTAAATCCCCTTATGATCATGTGTGTATGTGTTTGCATTGTTCTCTGCCATGTAATTTCAGAGATGAGAAAAGTATGGCTATATATCTTGTCTAATATGTATTATTTGAGAAAGAGAAACTTTTGTGAATACACCCTGGATGAACGGTGATTTTACAGGAAACAGTGGTAGTGACAACTGGGTCCACTGTACAGCTGGGTCCAAAACACACCTTTTAATATCCAGTATGTAAGCTGTACTCGTTCCATGGTACTCAGTGAATTGTCATCTCTTTCGACATCTGCATATTCAAAATTAAATTATTAGTTTGCTTGCAGTTCTTGATATTTCAATTATCTAATGAAGATCAAAGAGAAAATTGGATTTTCAATAGGATATCATGAATCATAACTTTCAAATTTCAAAAACAGCAAGATATTTAACCAGACAGTTACAGTATAGTACTTGCAGATATCATGGTATAGAAAATATTTTCTGATTTTGTGTCTGTAATTACTTTAGAATGAGTTTTGGGAAACTATCAATAGAATCATAAAAGTGATTTGCTAACACAGTACTTTCTATTAAGCCTTATTGTTTCCTTATAATATAGTAACAGCTATTCCCTGAATGTAATAGAAATAAGGTATCAGTTCAATCACTCAGTCCTGTCTGACTCTTTGTGACCTCATGGACTGCAGCTTGCCACGACTCTCTGCCCATCACCAACTCCTGAATGTTGTTCAAATTCATGTCCATCGAGTTGGTGATGCCATCCAACCATCTCATCTTCTGTCGTCCCCTTCTCCTGTCTGACTCTTTTCCAATGAGTCAGTTCTTTGCATCAGGCGGCAGAGTATTGGAGTTTCAGCTTCAGCATCAGTCCTTCCAATGAATATTTAGGACTGATTTCCCTTAGGATGGACTAGTTTGATCTCCTTGCAGTCCAAGGAACTCTCAAGAGTCTTTTCCAACACCACAGTTCAAAAGTATCAATTCTTTGGCACCCAGATTTCTTTATAGTCCAAATCTCACACCTCTACATGACCACTGGAAAAACCATAGCTTTGACTAGATAGACCTCTGTTGGCAACATCCTGTCTCTGCTTTTTAATATGCTGTCTAGGTTGGTCATAGCATTTCTTCCAAGGAGCAAACGTCTTTTAATTTCATGGCTGCAGTCACCATCTGCAGTCATTTTGGAGCCCCCCAAAATAAAGTCTCTAACTGTTTCCATTGTTTCCCCATGTATTTGCCATGAAGTGATGGGACCAGATGCCATGATCTTAGTTTTCTGAGTGTTAAGTTTTAAACCAACTTTTTCACTCTTCTCTTTCACTCTCATCAAAGGCCTCTTTAGTTCTTCTTTGCTTCCTGCCACAAGGGTGGTGTCATCTGCATATCTGAGATTATTGATATTTCTCCCAGCAATCTTGATTCCAGCTTGTGCTTCATCCAGTCTGGCATTTCACGTGAGGTACTCTGCATATAAGTTACATAAAGAGGTGACAACATACAGCCTAGACATACTCCTTTCCCGATTTGGAACCAGTCTGTTGTTCAATGTCCAGTTCTAACTGTTGCTTCTTGACCTGCATACAGATTTCTCAGGAGGCAGGTAAGGTGGTCTTGAATTCCCATCACTTGAAGAATTTTCCACAGTTTGTGGTGATCCACACAGTCAAAGGCTTTGGCATAGTCAATAAAGCAGAAATAGATACTTTTCTGAAACCCTCTTGCTTTTTTGATGATCCAGGAGATATTGGCAATTTGATCCCTGGTTCCTCTGCCTTTTCTAAATCAAGCTTGAACATTTGGAAGTTCACAGTTCGCATACTATTGAAGCCTGGCTTGGAGAATTTTGAGCATTACTTTGCTAGCGTGTGAGATGTGTGCAATTGTGTGTTAGTTTGAACATTATTTGGCATTGCCTTTCTTTGGGATTGGAATGAAAACTGACCTTTTCCAGTCCTGGGGCCACTGCTGAGTTTTCAAAATTTACTGGCATATTGAGTGCAGCACTTTCATATCATCATCTTTTAGGATTTGAAATAGCTCACCTTGAATTCCATTACCTCCACTAGCTTTGTTCATAGTGATGCTTCCTAAGGCCCACTTGACTTCACATTCCATGATGTCTGGCCATCGAGGTTATCTGGGTTATAAAGATCTTTTTTGTATAGTTCTTCTGTGTATTCTTGCCACCTCTTCTTAATATCTTCTGCTTCTGTTAGGTCCATACAATTTTTGTCCTCTACTGTGCCCATCTTTGCATGAAATGATCCCTTGGTATCTTTACTTTACTTGAAGAGATCTCTTGTCTTTCCCATTATATTATTTTCCTCTCTTTCTTTGCATTGATCACTGAGGAAGGCTTTCTTATCTCTCCTTGCTATTCTTTGTAACTCTGCATTCAAGACAGTCTTACTGTTCCCTTATAATATAGTAACAGCTAATTCTCTCAATGTATTAGAAAAGGGAAGATAATTGCCATAGAAGCACTTCAACATGCTTAGTCCTTGGTAGGCCTATTTCTTCTTTCACTTCTTTGTTTCCATTTCTGTGTTAGAAAACATAATCCAGAGTATCAGTAGTAAGTCCATACTTTGTAATGATCTTTATATTCATATCACCATTTTTTTTCTTCTCATATTGCATCAAAACTTCAGTCATATAGTTAAAGTAGAAATGAATGTCTTATTTTCCAGCAAACCATTTAACATCTGCAAAAATTTAATTGGGATAACTGGCCTACCACACAGACAGAAACCTAACTAATAATACTTTTGAGGTATTTTTAAACTTTTTAAAGGAATTATCTGATTTTGAGCAAGTAATTGTAAAAAAGAAAAAGAACTAAAACTTCACAGCTCAATTATTTAATCATAAATTTTTTTCATTTCCCATCATTTTGGGGGGAGTTGATATTTCAGGGGAGGCATATAGTGCAGTTGTTAATGCACAGCTAAGCAACCAAATATGATGTCTGTGTTTGTGGGAGGAGGTGAGCTCCATGTCCTTTTGTTCCATCATCTTCATCCCAGTCCTGGTATCTGTGTGATAATATATGAGTCTTGATACATTAGAGTTAAATGTAAGCATGTCATGATAGATTATATTAATTATTTTACAGAGAAATCATTGTGACATGAATTATTTCAAAGATTTTGTGTAAGATAACAGAGTTTCAAACCCTTAATTCTTATATATGAAGTATTTAACTCTGATGGAGGATTGCAATAATATCTAATCAGTAAATGCTGGATCATGTTTAAGAATGGATGTGGACTCACAGTGTCTAGGAGTGTATCAACTAGCAACAGCCAAATCTTTGACACATTGGAAGTTATTAATTTTCTGAAGTTGTAATTTTTAAAATCAGGCAGTCAGGGTGACACCAGCATATTCTGACAGAATGCATGTGTGCCCTCAGACATACACACATTTTCTTTAGTATATAAAGTTCTCTGTTTTTGAAAGATGATGCTAGAATAATGGTACTGCCTACTTTCCTATACAATTGTAAGCTCCTGAAGAATTTCTCATACTAGTCTTTCTTTCACATATACTTCTCTTTCTCAACTTCCCCAGGATTAATGTCTGTTAGTAGTTGCCCATCATAGAGGCTTCATTCAAGTTTGTTGAGTTGCAATAAAGAGATAAATAATAAAAATGGAATGTTGACCATATTATGTGATGTATTATAGTTCAGCTAGTGTTTTTAGATTACCTACTTGTACAATTTTCAGATAATTAAGAAATGTGAGTATAAATAATATAAGACCTTTCCTTGAAAGCACTTATAATACTAAGTTCTTGCCTTAATCTGATGTATATTAATGTGCATTTGTATCCATTGGCTCTTATTAACCTATGAGAGAGAAACTGAATGACTGAATGAATGAATGAATGAGAAAAACATGCAAATAATAATGAAAAAATGAGAATAAAAAAAATCCCAGAATTTGACATAAGATTCCCTGTTTTCTAAAGCACATAAAGTGAATCCTAGTCACTGTGTTTCAAAAGTTTTTTTTTTTTTCTTAATGTCCAGTGCATTTGTGAGCTCTTAAAAATAAAAGCAGTGATAATTGTTAGATGCCACTATGATTCAGTTGTATCAAACTGAAAAAAAAAATGTTATCATGTGTCTAGTAAAATTAAATTAAAATGCAAACATAATACACATTGAGTTCAGTCATGCAGCTGATGGATTTTCTCAAAATAATTTGGGGATATTTAAGGAAATGTGGACTGTGATTGCACTCATCATTAAATATTTTATTTCAATAGAATATTCATAAAAAATTGTTTATAGGAACAGTGCCATCTTGATTAAAATGAGCGTGGTATATAGCTCTATACTTGGCCTTGACTGTGAGAAACAGAATTCTTAGCAGCAAATTTCTGTATGTAAAATATACAAGTTAAACAAGGTTGCTAGGTTTGTCTTATATATTGGATGATAAGGTCAAAAAGTCATATGCCCTACACAAACTTTAATGACTCCAAGAACTTAACCAAAATAAAATTTTATAAGAATAAATGTGAAATCTGGATTAGAAAAACAAAACAAACCAGCTATTGTTTGTCTAAACTTCAGACACCATGTCAGGGAGTTAGATCACATCAGGGGTATATAGGGACAGTGGCCCCTACATTCATGAACTCTGAGTCTGCTTTTCTACCTGGAAGAAACAGAAAATAACAATGAACATACCATACACTATTTTGAAAGTGATAGTGCATGGATGAAAAGTGAAGAATTAGTCCAGGGGTGACTCTGGAACTGCAGGCTGACCTGTTAAATACCGGAGTTAAGAGGTATCTCACTAAGAAGATAGGCATTGAGTATGAGTTTGGACAAGAGGAAGAAATAATTCATGTGCTTATCCAAAAATAATTTTTTTCAAAAGAGGAAGACCTAAAGTGGGGCTTAAGAGAAGGAGCATTGATCTGAGTCCCAGGATGAATAAGGAAGTGTGCGTGGTGGACGTGGAGATTATGGTGGGGATTGCAGCAAGACAGAAGGTCAACGAAGTTACTGGAACTGAGACCCTGTACCGCCCAGTGGGCCGGCAGAAAGGGCATTTGGCTTCTGATGGTTTTCAGCTAAGGAGTGAGCTTTAGGATTTAAAGGGATCCCTGTGCTGCTCTGTGAAGATTAGACCAGACTGGACACAGTGAAAGCAGGAGAATAGTTAGGAAGCTAATGGATGATATGAGAGAGAGATTATTCAAGGCCCCCACCCTCCAATACATTAGCCTGAGCAACTTGAAGGATTTAACATGGAGTGAGTGAGTGAAAGTTGCTCAGTCGTGTCCGACTTTTTGCGACCCCATGGAATTCTCTAGGCTAGAATACTGGAGTGGGTAGCCTTTCCCCTTCTCCAGGGAATCTTCCCAACCCAGGGATCGAACCCAGGTCTCCCGCATTGCAGGTGTATTCTTTACTAACTAAGCCACAAGGGAAGCATGGATGCATCTATAAAATTATTCACAAGATTAATGAATGGAAAGAGTGATTTGTGGAGTAAAATCAAGACATTTTATTACTTGTAAGCTTAATGAACATCAAAAACAAAAATATTGTTCATAGAAAAAATAGGGAATAGATGCTTATTAAACCCTAACTACAATCTAGGTGTTTGTTCAGACAGTTAAATAATATCTCTTTTGGTTAAAAGTATATCCAATGAGAAAAGAAAAAGCCATGAAAGAAAATTAAAAGAAAATAACATTTATGTAGCCATATATACATGGCTATGTATATATAAACCATATACACATATGGATGAAATAATTCATATAATCATGTTAACTGTCTTAAAATAATTGAAATGCAAAATAGGTTCAATTTTTCAAGTGTTATTAGGGTGGATGTTATTAAAAGCAGATCTGGGATATCTATAAATAGTGCCACCCCAATGGAAATGGCCTAGGCTGCAGTGGGAAACAGTGAAACTTTGAAGTGCCCCATCAAATATTAAATACCACTCTTAAGGATGTTAAATAGAGGATAATTCATCTGAGAGAGAGTTTATACTACATTGGTAAAGCTCTATCACTGATATTCAGTAATTTGTATATTCTGTGACTATAACAATTTAGAAAATAATCTGGAAACTCACAGTCAACCTTTTTCAAATTAAAATTGGAACTGTGTGTAGCCCACACAGATCAGCCCTGATTCCCTTTTCTCCTTGGCACAACTTAAGTAGCCTCTTTCCATGGCCAGCGGCTGAGACCCTTCCCCTCCCAATTTGAATTTAATTTTACCATTGACAACCACCATCAAACCCATTAATAAGAAAGATTAAAAGTTTCAGCTTCAATTCTGACAGAAGGTATCACATTTTTAAAAGACTGTGGTATTTGCCATTTGACAGTTCCAGGAACAAAGCTTGGGAAACAAAAAGGGCAGGAAGGGAGGACAATATTTTTGGCAATTTGAGTTCCCAAACAGATCAAGTTTAGTTGCTAAACAGGAAAGAGGGCAAATGAAGTGGATCTTGTGCAAATAGAAGGGAAGCAGCCTGGGGCCTCAGACTTTGTAGAAAAATAAATTCACAATTCTTTTTTTTTTAATTAATTTTTATTGGAATATAATTGCTTTGGACTTCCGCAGGGGCTTAGAGGTTAAAGAATCTGCTGGCAATGCAGGAGACGCAGATTCAATCCCTGGGTGGGGAAGATCCCCTGGAGGAGGGTAGGCAACCCACTCCAATGTTCTTGTCTGGAGACTCCCATGGGCTGAGGGGGTTAGTGGGCTACAGTTGGTAGGGTCGCACAGTGTCGGAGGAGATTGAAGCGATGGAGCATGCGTGCATAGTTGCTTTAGAGTGGAACAGAGTCAGGCATGATTTAAGTAACTGAGCACACCCCTGTAGTTGCTTTACAGTGTTAGATTCCACCGTACAGCGAAGTGAATCAGTTATACGTATACTTATATCCCCTCTTTTTTTGGATTTCTTTCCCATTTAGGTCATGACAGAGCACTGAGTATAGTTTTCTGTGCTACACAGTAGGTTCTCATTAGCCATCTATTTTATACATAGTAGTGAACATACATCAATCCCAATCTCTCCAAAACTCTAATCCTAAAATTCTAATGAGGGATGGATGGAGGGAAAGAAAAGAGAAATAATTAAGATATGATGGGAAAGACCAGTGGAATTTTCAAAAGAAAATAAAGGAGTCCTTAAAGTGACTAGGAAGTCAAAGGCAGACTTGGCTGAAAAAAAATGCCAGTTTTTATTTTTTCCTTAAGACAAAGTATGTTTTAGAGCAGCATCAAAGCTCTTCTCTACCACTGATTTTCTAGAGGATATTTACTGTCCTAATAAGAATAGATGCTTCTTTCCTTGTGGAACTCTATTATGTAGGTCATATAAGTGATTTTTATTAGTTCCTTCAAATAGGAAAAAAAGAGCAATTAAGACTGTAATAGGGAAAAACTAATTTCAGCAATATTACCATGAAAAAAAATTAAGTGACCAACTTCAGCTACTGTAGTGCTCATTGTTGGCAGAAAATGGGATTGTGTTTGTGTGCATCATTGTTTCTTTCCAGCTATTATGAAATATTGACTTGCTATTTGTTGTTTCTTGTGGCAAGAAGTGTTTCCTGAACCCTAAAGAATCCTGTATTCTTATGTGCTGAAATAAGCATGAAATTCAAATTGCTTTTTATTGTTTCTGATACTCTCCACTGTCATACTGGCTAGCTACCTATGTTGTCAACTGCTTTTGACAACAAATCACACACAAGAAATGCCAGATTTAGTACTGTGCCTGTAGATATATTTAGATGGATTAAAATATATAAATATGAAAATAAGCAAACATATTAATATCATGATAATTGCATTTTCTTACAGGGAGCATAAGGCATGACTGAGTAGAGTACATAGCTTCATATAATTGATTCGGGACCAAATATTTTACATTTGTCTAAAACTGTATAAGTGTGTCACAGTATTCCTTTCTTCCCTTCAAACTATACAATTTCATGTTATTTTGCATCTCTTTTGAATTGATTTAGTCATCTGTTTGTTTCCATCATTCCTGAGTTAAGTAAATTTTGACACAATTTTACAATCTATTATATGATAAAAGTGTTCTCGGTATTTTGAGAACTGTATTTTGACAGGTTTAAGTTGTCCCTGTGTCATTTCCTACCCTACTTTTTCCAGTACATTTGCAGGTAGTTTTGTTTTGGTTTTTCTTTTTTTTTCTATCCCTTCCCCAGCCCAATCAGTTCATTCACCATACCTACTCTAAATTGACAAGCTCCTAATCTAATTCAGGAGCAAGAATAGCCACCAACGACAGTGATGGCATAATTTCCTTGTACTGGAATGGGAAAAAAAAAATGAACATGTTAAGTCAGCTGCTTCTCTATAATTTCAGATTTATGTAGTTGGTCTCCTCTCTCACTCATTTGAAAAGACCCCAATGCTGGGAATGATTGAAAATGGGAGGAGAACGGGATGACAGAGGATGCGATGGTGGGATGGCATCACTGACTCAATAGACATGAGTTTGAGTAAGCTCCGGGAGTTGGTGATGGACAGGGAGACCTGGTGTGCTGCCGTCCATGGGGTCTCAAAGAGTCAGACATGACTGAGCAACTGAACTGGACTGAACTCCTCTCTGTCTTAGCTCAGCATCCATTTGTTTTTAGATGGACATCATGTTTATTCTATCTATGTTTAAATACCTCTTGAGAATTACTTTCTAATTCTATAGGCACATACTCCTAACTCCCTCATATCTTTTCTCACTGCCATTGACACCAATTCTGTAATTTCAGATCCATATTGCTGACATAATAGAAGGCTTTTTGGTTTGTTTGTTTTCTTTTGTCATTGTTTTTTGTTATTGTAGTTTGAACTCTTTTAATGACCAGAGTCTGGGCAAAGTCAAGGACACTGAAAATCCAGAATCCTACAAATAATTAGTATTTTCCACAAAAGTCTTTCTAATTCTTCTGTTGCAAGTTTAATCTTTGTTTATTTCTTTCTTCCCCTCTTTTATGTCCCTGCCTTCCTCTCTTTCTCATAATCTTTTCTCAAAAACATAAGAGTGACAATTATTTCAGTGGATACATTTTTATTTTTTCCTCTTTCTAGAATCAGAATTTTCATATGAAGAATGACAAGCATTAGGCTTCCCTTTAATCCTACTATTTCATTTCAATTATTCATATTTTTACATATCCTTGTAATCATGACTAATAAAATGAAAACCTGATTCTCTTCCAGTATAAAATATAGAAGCATCTTGTGTACTCAGTACATCAATTTTTGCCTTTAAGAAATCTGTGCCTCTTTTCTATCATTTCACTCAGTTCCTTCTTTCCACGGTGATGGGCAAAAGAAATTGGTTTTCTTTAAAATGCTCATTTTCTTCCTGCCACTTGCCTGACCAGATGTTTCAAAGGTTTCTCACTCTAAGAAAGTCTGCAACCCTTTGACTGCTCTTTTCTTGCTCAGGCTCGGGATTCAGTCTTCCCTTTGAGGAATTCTGCCTCAGTGTCTCCTTATTGTCGGAAATGTCTGTCCTCCTAGCCTTGCACACTGGAACCCTGAGCACTGTTAGTCAGCCTCTCACCCACCACACTGTCCTTGATGCCTCTAGTTCTTCAGAGTCAGCACAGACAAGTGTGTCTTTACACCATTTTCCATCATTCTTCCACTCAAAGATGTTATCTTTCCATCACATCTGCTGCCTGTGAGTTCATAACACAGATTGGTTATTAACAAAACAATGCATTACTTTCCTCACTTGTAAATGGGATAACATTTCTGGAATGAAGGAGAACATTGACAGAAAAGCCAGAATGTGATCTTTAAATTAGGTTCAGTCAGAAGTCATTTAATTTTATTCTGCGAGTTTGACGCTATCCCTGCCCCACTCCAGTTTATATCTAGCCTCCTTCCTGCAGAATGGTGATTCTATTTAAGATGACCATGTCCTCCTCTGTTGAGTAAGTCCATACTCTACAGTTTTCTTATCCCTCCATCTCTCAGAGGCTCAGACACCCACGTGTTTGTCTATTCCTTCAAGAAAAATGGATATGAAGTTGCTGCAATGAACCCTCCTTCACCCCTTGCCTGACAGCTGTTCCTTTGAATGCAAATCTCTTGAACATTGTTGGTCTTTAATAGCTAGGCAGTCCTTGGTCTCTTTTTTTCTTACTTTGTGTTCCCTTCTTGAACATTTTCACACATGCCTTTGTTTATCTAGAATCAATGACTCCCAGAGTATCTCTAACCCAGATGCCATCTCTGATTTCCAGGGCTGTAAGTCTAGCTGCTTAGATGACCCTACTGACTTAAAACTTCAAAGACAGCTCAAGATCTACTCCATCTGAGTGTGCAGTTACTGCCCGAGACCCCCCCCCCCCCCTCCCCGGCCCAACCTAAACAGAAGCTCTTTCTTGACTTTCTTCCTTTGTAGTATCTACTGCTGAAGCATATCATCTAAAAATAACATTGACAACTCACTCCTTCTTCCTATATATTCAGTTCACCTCTTCTATGACTATTGTTTTAGCTCAGGTTCCTGTAAAAACATATTATAGACTCAGTAGCTTAAACAATAGATATTTACTTCTTAAAGCTCCAGTGACTGGGATGTCTACAATCAAAGAGCCACAGACTCCATTCCTGATCAGAGTCCTCCTGGATTATAGACAACTGCCTTCTCACTGTATGCTCACAAGTCAAGAGACCAAGCAAACTCTAGTATCTGTCTCTTCCTCTTATAGCAACTCTAATCTCATCATGAGGTCCCCATCCTCCTGATCTCATCTAAACCATTTATATCCTGAAGTCTCACTTCCAAGTATTATTACATTTGGAGTTAAGGCTTTAAGAGATGAATTTTGGAGGCACACAAACATTTAGTCCATAATGAATATACTAACCCTTCTCTGTCTTCATCATCGGCAGCCTTATTCAAATTACTATTCTGCTTTATCTGGACTCAATTAATCCCCTCCCTATTCCATTTTGTAAGATTTTTAAAAAATGCAAATCTAATCATGACACTCAGCTACCAAATTCCTTTCCATGATGTGTCACTCTTTTGGGGTAAGAATTCAGAGTTTCATCTGGAGCTCACACCCACTTAGGTCTCCGATTTCTATTCCCAACTGATTCACCCGTCCCCCACCACCTGCTCTTTCAGGAGGCAGCCACAATGATCTTTCAGTCTCTTTAGGCTTGCAGGTATTTGAAGTTGCTCTGTCTTCTGCCTGGAACTTTGCCCCTGCTTCTGGTCTGTTTGCTGAGTAGCTACCTATGTATCAGTTTAGATAATCATTTCTGTTTCTGGGTAGATATCTTCTCTCAGGCCTTCTTTCTAGAATTTAGAGTATTTTAGGGTGATAATTGGTTACATGGCTATTGGATTAGTATCTATCCTCACCCCACCATCTTGGCTTTAGATAACAAAGAGCTGAGTCTTTCTTTATTTGATGCATTTTCTACTTCCAATTTTTAGGGCACTTAGTGGATGTTGCTTAAATATAATATTTTTGAATAAATGATTATATCATGTAGCACCTTCAGGTATATTCGTACTTTTATTTGACTTCTGTAGTACAGCACATTCTTAGAATACTTATTTTCTCTCCCAGTTTCCTTCCCACCATGCTTACAAAGTTTAATTAATTATTAATACAAGTAAAGGAGTATCTATTGATTGCCTAGAAATAATCTCTGACCATATCCATTTGTGAATCCATAATAAGTGAACATGCATACAAGAATGCAACAGTGAGTCAAATTCTAAAGATAGGAAAAGCACATAAATCCCCACCACGTCAGTTCATATTACAGAGCTTAATGGAGCACAGGCTCCCGCCGCTGTGTCCATAAGGAAAATGTGTTTGTTTGCACTCTGGGGTAATCTAAACCTGTACAGAGTTGCTTTGTGTAGGTAGCTGAAACACTTTAAAAGAATGATGATGGTGTTGCTGACTAATTTGGGTTCTAGTTCACTAGGATATATTTCATGCTATATTGTATTTCTTCAATAAATGTAAATTACACCAATTTGCAAGCAGCACTTTTTATATTTCCCTCTTATTACATCCTATTTTGGCCACAGTTACTGAGCAACATGAGGATTAATTTATTTCCTGAGAAGAAAATAAACTATCCACTTTGAGAAGGTTAACTGATACATTAACAGGGTAGTATCAGGAGATTCCTGACTTCAATTTTATATTCATAATCCTCCATGAAAAAAATGTGGTACTTTACATGTGACAAAACAGAGATGGAAACAGTCTACAAGAGTTGTCTGGTGGTTTAAAAAATAGAGCCACACTTTTTCTAATGCTCCCTTATCAAGATGATGGAGATTGATTTCCCACTCCTTGAGTGTAGGCTAGTCTTAGTGACTGAGATCTAATAATAGAATATGGTGAGATTGATGACATATCATTTCTGAGATCATGACAAGAAGACTGCAGCTTTCACTCTGGGTCTTTATTCCTTTCTCCATCCCTCCCTCCTGGACCATTCATTCTTAGGGAATTTGGCTGTCATGGTATAAGCCGCCTTAAAGAGAAGCCCATGTGTCAATGTTCTGGGGACCTCAGTCCAACACACAGAGAAGAATCAAAGCCTGCAAATGACTTTGTGTGTGACCATGGAAGTGGATTCCCCAGCCCCAATCAAGCCTTGAGATAAATGGAGGCCCAGCCAAATGTCATCTTGAGAGAGACCCTGAGCTAAAATCACCCAGTTAAGTCACTCCCAAATTCCTGGTCCTTAGAAATTGGGAGAGATCATAATTGTTGTCTTAACCTATGAAGTTAGAGGAAAGCTAATATACGTAGGAAGAATACAGAATTTGGTGATATCACTGGCTGGATGCCCAGATGACACAGATGTTACTCTGTCCCTCAACTTTAGTTTCCCTTCCTTAAATCCAGGATTTATTACTTTGTATCTTGCAGAGTAGTTCTGATGTTTAACTGTTATCAAGCATACTGTGTTAATCAAGCAGATGAGCCTACAGAAAATAATAAATAGTATGTTGTTTAGTCGCTAAGTCTTGTCCAACTCTGTGACCCCATGAAATGGAGAACACTTGTCTTCCCTGTCCTTTACCATTGCCTGAATTTTGCTCAAACTCATGTCCATTGAGTTGGTGATGTTATCCAACCATCTCATCCTCTGCCACCTCCTTCTCCTCTTGCCCGCAAATAGATAGTATATATTTAATTTTATCTTTGTTAGTATTTATTATTATTTCAAATAATTTATTTTTATGTTAAAATATGCAACATCGAGGAAATGAAGAACTTAACTGAAATAATTTGAGTATCTCTTCATAACAGTTTTACCCAATGACAATTTGGGAAAACTGAGGGCAAGAGGACAAGGGGATAACAGAGGTTTAGATGATGGGATGGCATCGCTGACTCAATGGACATGAGTTTAAGCAAACTCCTGGAGATAGTGAAGGACAGGGAAGCCTGGTATACTGCAGTCCATGGGGCCATAAAATGTCAGACATGACTTAGCACCTGAACAACAAAAAATATATCTTCCAAACCTGCACAAAAATTAGACAAGCTGAAAAATGGCTACGAATCCAAACATAGGATGTAAAACATTGCCACATCATGATTAAATATTAGACATTTTTCAGTTAAAAGTAAAGGGGAAAGTATTATCATAAGGTTTATAACTTCAGAATTTCTAACATCTGGAGGTTAGAATTTTTATTTTGGCAGCGCTTAACTTTATACTTGGAATAGCATCCTTTCTCTCTACTCCCTTCCAAATAATGCTGAGAAGAGAGTATGCTTTTTTTTTTTTTTAACTCCTAGTTTCTAAGTAGTTTTGAAAATGTAGGTTAAAAACAAAAGTGTATATGTCTTATTATTATAAACGGTGTGTTAGTTGCTCAGCCATGTCTGACTCTAGCCCACCAGGCTCCTTTGTCCACAGATTTCGCCTTTGTCCAAAGAATATTGGAATAGTTTGTCATTTCCTACTCCAGATACTAATGGGTCTATCCCATCCAGGGATCAAACCTGGGTCTCCTTCATTGCTGGCAGATTCTTTACCATCTAAGCCATCAGGGAAGCCCTATTATAAGCAGATCAACATATAACACTATTTTGATAGTTGATGCTCAAAATAATGACACATTAGAAATTTTTTCAAGATGTAACCAGGAGCTTCAACCCTCATGTTATTTTTTTTTGATAATTCAAGCAATGTTTATATTATTTGTGTGTGTGTATGGCATCTGGTCCCATCACTTCATGGCAAATAGATTGGAAAACAGTGGGAACAGTGTCAGACTTTATTTTGGGGGGCTCAAAAATCACTGCAGATGGTGACTGTAGTCATGAAATTAAAAGATGCTTACTCCTTGGAAGGAAAGTTATGACCAACCTAGATAGCATATTAAAAAGCAGATACATTACTTTGCCAACAAAGGTCTGTCTAGTCAAGGCTATGGTTTTTCCAGTGGTCATAGATGGATATGAGAGTGGGACTGTGAAGAAAGCTGAGCACTGAAAAATTGATGCTTTTGAACTGTGGTGTTGGAGAAGACTCTTGAGAGTCCCTTGGACTGCAAGGAGATCCAAGCAGTCCATCCTAAAGGAGATCAGTCCTGGGTGTTCATTGGAAGGACTGATGCTGAAGCTGAGACTCCAGTACTTTGGCCACCTCATGTGAAGAGTTGACTCATTGGAAAAGACCCTGATGCTGGGAGGGCTTGGGGGCAGGAGGAGAAGGGGGTGGCAGAGGATGAGATGGCTGGATGGCATCACCAACTCGATGGTCATGAGTTTGAGTAAACTCCGGGAGCTGGTGATGGACAGGGAGGCCTGGCATGCTTCGATTCATGGGGTCCCAAAGAGTCGGACACGACTGAGTGACTGAACTGAGCTGAACTGATGCGGGGGGCAGGAGTGATGGTCAGAGGGTAAGTTTGTTTTGAAGGACTGTGTATTTAAATCATTTGAATAGAATTTTGCAATACCTGGGCAGCATTCAGTCAAGCATCTGTAAAAGAGTATGCTTGTCTCTAAGAAACAAAGGATGTCCTCATCCTTCCCATTACTGCAGAAAAGACAGTGAGTTCCTTCCAAACTGCACACTCATCAAATGGGCTGTGATCCAGAAAAAAGTTATAAGTGTCCTAAGTATTTTTTCTTTTTGTTACTTGCTGAATATGACAATTGAAACAGCTGATCCTCCAATTGCTTTTTGCAATAGATAATTTAATGGTTCCATTTCATGTGAAAGACTACTACATAAAGGGAATAATCTAACAACATATAGAAAAAGAGAAGGATTTATAGGTGTGGTCCCAAATTGTCAAAACCTATTAGAGCTGAGAATCTGGGCAGGTACTTGAAGTTATAAGTATATACATCTATTGTAGTAAAATATTAATAGAGGGAAGAAGTCTCCAGATTTTTTTATACTAAATTTTTAGGTAAATCTTCAGATGGTGACACAACATCACTGGTCTATGTTTTACCCCAGCTGTATATGAGTTAATTGGCTATTTATCCAATTGAGCACTGCTTTTTGACTTACTTTCCCCATCTGGAGAAATAATTTTTCAATTTGTTATCTTGAAATATATTCCTATGATCAATTCTATATATTTTGATATCCAAAGACTTACTATGATTATTATCTAGGTATTGAATTGCTTTCCTGAATTTATAAAAAAAAAATTGTATTGTGGTGGGAGTGTTTAATTCCTTTGAATGATGACAGTTGAGGATCTGCTTTCTTGAAAAATGCAGAAACTCAAAAGGACCACAAAACAGAATGCAGCATTAAAGGCAAACCTGAGAGATAACTATAGGATTTATGAAGATCTTGTAACTGCAAATGGTTTCTCACTGAGAGACATTTCTCCATACTGATAAAAGACCTCAATTTATATAACTGAAGAGGAAACTTCTGTATGCTGGGGCTGGAGAAAGGCAAGTAAAATTGTGCAAACAATTCGAGATATGAAGAAGACAGATGAAGCTCAAGTACTCTAATTTCCAAGTTAGAAATTGGAAACTGTTTCCCAAAGAAGCAGCTGGATAAATAATGGCCAGGTTCTATAATGATACTGATGGTACATTTTAATTACATTTTGATTTAGGTAGAATCTTGCAGGTTGGCTTTGTGTCCTAACCACATTCATCACCATGGTTTTATGGGGAAATATGTTCCAAATTTTAACAGTGGCTTTACAAATGAACTTGTAGAGCATAACCTGGTTGCAAATTGGAAATGACTTCTAATTCTTTCTTTTCATTAATAGTTCCTTAAAAATACTGGACATAGAACAAGGAAAGAGTGTATTAGAGCTATAACATATTTAAAATAAATTTATAGAAGTTCTAAGTACATTTATGATTTGCAGTTTAGTACAGTAGCAAGTTTTAGAACATTTTCTGTTCATCTTTATCAAAAAGGATTAGTCAATACTAGCTATAGGTAAGCTAAAAAACTCAATAATTTCTTTGTTTCTATATACTTTTTTAAACCTTTTATGAAAAGTTTGTTAGGTAATGGGAAATGTCAGCACAGAGCAACTGGATCTCAGGCCATGAACAACTGTATTAAAATGAACAGAACTCATGAATTATGAAAAATGGTGTCTGGCAGAGAACCTAAATAAATTAATGAGCAACAGATTTATATAATGTTTACTGCAATTGTTACTCTTTAATTTTTTCCAAACAATGAGAAACTCAAGACATAAGCACTAAGACTGTTGCTAAGTCGCTGCAGTCGTGTCCGACTCTGTGTGACCCCACAGACAGCAGCCCACCAGGCTCCCCCGTCCCTGGGATTCTCCAGGCAAGAACAGTGGAGTGGGTTGCCATTTCTTTCTTCAATGCATGAAAGTGAAAAGTGAAAGTGAAGTCGCTCAGTCGTGTCTGACTCTTAGTGGCCCCATGGACTGCAGCCCACCAGGCTCCTCCGTCCATGGGATTTTCCAGGCAAGAGGACTGGAGTGGGGTGCCATTGCCTTCTCCTAGAACTAAGACTATTCATCCTTAATAATACAACTTATATTTTTGAGCAAATACATTCTGAAGCTAATACACACATATATAAGAATTAGCAAACTTTGTATTTTTTTCTTTAGTCATTAATATACTCCTCAACGATGTGTGTTTTCAGAATTAAACTTCAATTTAATAGTCCCCTAGAGCTAGTGGAAGAAAGTGTTCATTAATTAAAGAACAGTTAATGATCCAAAAATGAAAACTGGATGTCAATAGTTCTTATATCTAGTGATATGAGATGGAAAAATAATTCATGAAACAGTACAAACTCTATGACAGCAGGGATTTCACAGGACTATAAACTTGATCCACAGGCATTAACAATATTAGTGTCATAATTAAAAAAAGATCTTCAAGTAAATTCTATCTCTTTATCCTTCCCATTAAGTTTAAATGAGTTAAAAAGTGTGAGTTTTCTCAGTTGTGTCCTACTCTTTGTAGCCCTGGGACTGAAGTTTACCAGGCTCCTCTATCCATGGAATTCTCCAGGCAAAAATACTGGAATGGGTGTCCATTCCCTTCTCCAGGGTATCTTCCCAACCAAGGGATCAAATATGGGTGTCCTGCATTGCAGGCAGATTCTTTGCCGCCAAATCTTTGCAGGCAGATCTGAGCCACCAGGGAATATATGTTAAAAGTTTAAGGTTTCATGCAAAGTACCTCAAGACAAATTTTTAACTTATTAAACTAAATTTATCCATGTGCATGTCTACATTTATATCTATATATAGAGAAAATATATAAAATAATTGTTTTCCATATTAAAGATAATTCTGGTAAGCATAAATATTAATGAGACATTCTCTATCTTGACAGTACACCCACTGCAAAACTTTAATGTTAATATTGAATCATTGCAAGATCAATTATTAAAGATAGAATATTTGGAAATATAAATATATTGATGTTTTGACCAGAGCAATGACAAATAAGGCAACAACTTACCAAAAACTGACAATCATCTGCCCATGTCAATCTATCTCTTTATCTCTCTAAGCTATCATATACATGAGCTGTCTGAAGGTGGTAAATAAAATATAGTGATACATCGCTTTATAAATAGAGTTCAATGAAAAAGAAAAATTTCAATGTTTAATGATTAATGATTAATTAACAGTGGTTCATCTACCATTGTATGCCTGAAATTTAAAGAGAGAGTAACTGCTGCTCAAAATTGCCCATTAATTCAAAGATGGACTCTTACTGGTCATTGTGTCAACCTTCCCCTAACAGACTCTTAAAAATACCAGTACAGCTCCATTAAAAAAAAAAAGGAAGAAAAGAAATCCACAGCTATGTATATTGAGAAATCCTATTTGCTCTACCCACTTCTGTAGATTGAAAACAGTACACTTTGCATTTTGGTTAGAAATTGTAGCATTTTAAAAATTGTAATAACATTATAAAGTTAAGAAATCATGATGATAAATATATTTTACTGGTGTTTGCTGTACTGTGGTTTCTGATTATTTTCTTTGTTTCTTTACTATAGCCAATTGATATAAAAAATTAGGGAAAACATATTTTCAAAATGAATTGCTATACAATTATATCATTGTATTTTGCTTTAATTTGCTTAGTAAATTCATTTGATTCAAGGATTACTTTCTTGAGCTTCATAGATATAATTTTCAGCAACTACTTATTCAACATTTAAAAGCAATATATTATATTTTATACTCAAGATAACATCTTATACTTAGAAACTTGATACATTTGCTTTAAAGTCTCTGAATGCAGATAAGGAAGAGTTAATCAGAAATGGTCTACTAATACAAATTTGCCTTTAGTATTTCTCAATGATGTATCCTAGCAACAATGTAGCCTAGCCTTTTCTTCGCATTCTGCTCTTCTTGATAAGGAAATAAAAAGATCTTGGTGCACAAGGCTTATTTACTATCATTATAAAAATTGCCAGAAATACCTGATCACTCATTTAACTTATTTTGATATGGGAATAAAAGCTAGCAGAAGTAATGTGATTAAATGTTCAATGGAAGGTGAAAATCAAGTGCATATACATTTCAAAGCAAGACTGTCCATATTAGAAGTCATTTGAACAGTAACAATGAATCTTAGGTTTACACATAAAAACTTTAATTGAAGATGTTCTCCAGTGGTATAAACATCTTCCATAATCCTAACCTAAAGTTATGTGTGTACTATGAGAAATCAGGAGAAAAATTTATATTTATTATATATGCTAGTTGCATAGTAAGACAAATGTAGACACACCTGAATCTAAAGTAGTTTTAGAGAACATTAATATTTTCTACAGTAAAAATATATGCTTCTAAAATAAATTTATATAATTTTAGGAACCTTACTTTCTAACAGTTGAGGGATATTGAAATATATTTTTTGTAATTCTAAAATTTATTCATGCCTTTCCAAATTATTAACAGCTCTTTCTGATACAGTGTACTGTTTATGCACGTTGAAGACATTGGCAACCAGTGGTTAGTTGTATGACCTCTTTCCATCTGAGCTGAGATGTCCCTTTTTTCCAAGTCAGCAGTGGCATAAGGACAATCATCTAGAGTGGTAAATTTAATTATATTTTATCAGCCCCGAATGCTAACACAGAATCTAATATTAAAATATGCTTGCTTGAGAGCATGTTTCAAGTCCAAAATGAAATAAAAATATTCACATCTAGTTATTAGATTGAACATTTATGCTAAGAGACAGATCAGTGCAGTGTATAAGAACAGTCTTTGATGTCAGTTGGTCAGACTCAGGTTCACAGCCTGGCTTGGGTTTGTCTCAGCCCTAGGTTGTTATTTCAGGTACATCTCCTCACCACAGAAACTTCAGCTTTATTAAACACCAAATGAAAATCATAGTAATATGGAGAAGAGAAATTGGTGTTTTCTACATGTATTGACAGAAGATAGCATATGACAGCATCTATCCCAGTAGACTAATAAGATCCATTAGTCAGCAGTTCTACAACATTTTAAGAAGCATCTCAGTCACTTAAAAGAAATAAAACAAGCAAAAAAAAAAAAAATGGTTTCCTACATTTCATATTGGTTTTGTTTGTTTGTTTCCAGTTAGGGTTTCCCAGGTGGCACTAGTGGTAAAGAACCACCCGCCTGCCAGTGCAAAAGACATAAAAGGAGGGGATTCAATCCCCGAGTCAGGAAGATTCCCTGGAGAAGGGCATGGCAACCCACTCCAGTATTCTTGTCTGAAGAATACCATGGACAAAATATCCTGGAGGGTTACAGTCCCTGGGGTCGCTAAGAGTTGGACATGACTGAAGTGACATGCATGACACACACACACGTATTTCAGTTATCTTGGGACTCTTTGATGAATGTTATTTTTAGTTATTATGGCACTAGAAATATGATGTCAAAGGTGACTGGTAGGTGAAATGGCAAAAACAAGAAAAAATGCATATGTTATTATCTGTCCGTAATAGTCACCATTTACATTGGCTTTGAGGGAAAAAAAAAAAAATCTGGCAAAACAAAATGCCTTTCTTTGGTCAATATTTTTAATTTCCCTTCATTTAAGCAATTATTGTAACAGAAGACAGACATTATCTCCAGTTACTGTCAGTCTGTATGACTCCTAGCAGATATATCTACCCTCCCTCTCTATACAGGTTGGGCAGGAAATACATAGTGCATTCAGTAATCCAAACAAAATAAGTATGGTGTGAGGAGGCCTACTGCTTTCTTTTGTTTTCCTTTTGGGGATAATTACTACTATTTAAAGCTGAAAATGCATATGTTGAGTTGTAGGCCATTTTCTCTTCTCTTTTATACATCAGCATGGACTTCAGTTCCATTGTGAGTTCATTCTTACTGTGTCAAAGATACTCCAGGGGTCCACGAAAGAGATTTTTCTCCCGTGTTAATGTGTCAGTTAACCTTCACAACGTGGATAGTTTATTTTCTTCTCAGGAAATAGATCAATGCCCATGTTGCTCAGTAACTGTGGCCAAAATAGGATGTAATAAAGGGGAAATATAAAAAGTGCTGCTTACAAATTGGTGTTATTTACATTTATGGAGGAAATACAATATACCATGAAATATATCCTAGGGAACACTAACCCAAATTAGTCAACAACACCGTAATCATTCTTTTAAAGTGTTTCAGCTACCTGGATAAGGACTAGAAATGAATTAATGCTATGATAAATGAACTATTCATGTTGTGAGGCAATGATACATGTGTTAAAAATTAGAGTATCATGATATTATTTTGAGACAGAGACTAATTATTTAAAATAATTCACATGTTATTTGTCTTTTAGTTGAGATACTGGAATGCAGACATCAATTATTTTATGCTTTAAACACCATATGTGAAAAAAAATACTTATTCAATGATTGAGTGATAATGGCCAGTTACTATTTATTTTACAAAATGCCATAATATTAGCTACAGAAAATGTCAAAACAGATTTCTTGAGTCTAACACTTTATTTATAGATTATCTGCATCTACTATTTTAAATTATATCAGGCAAAACATTCTGAGTTTAGGTTTCATAAATATTGTAATGTTTTTTATATGAATTTTTAAAATGTTGACTATATATCAAACACTTACTGCTTCATACATGAATAATTGTTTGCTCCAAATTCAATGAGAAGTCCAGATTTCCTGAAACTTGAAATTAACCACAACAGATTTAACATTTATCTCAGAAGCTTACTTTGCTTCTGATACAATTAATGTAAGGGATTCAAACATAAGTAGATAATTTGAAGGATAATTAGTTTGGCTCAAGTTAAGATGAAGAAAGATTTCTTGAAATGAATGGACTAAAATGATAAGGTAAGAAAAATAAAAATGCATAATTATGTATTTTGTTGTAAGTTTATAAATTTCTTCTTTCTTAAATGAGAAACAGTTGAAAAAGTAATTGTATAAGAACAAAGTAAAATTTCTACTTTTAGAAATATGATGTGTTGATTTGTAATTAGAGAAAGTGATCAACAGTGAATCAAAGTATAATGCCCAAGGGTTTCTCCAGTGTATTAATAATAATAACAGTAATCATATAACTATCATTTATTTAAGATGAAATAATAGTATACTCAGCAAATCTTATAAGGTTATTTTACAAATTTTATAGAGGAAATTGTCTTCTAGGAGTTAAGTCAGTTTCGGAAGGCACAGGTTCATAAATACCAAGTCTGGATTTTTAATCTGCTTTGAGAGTCCGTTTTGATTCCTCCACTTACTCAGAGGAAATTTTTGGAAGATTTTACTGATATTTAATGAATGTATTATTCTCAGAGGAGGAAAAGGCATACTTGCACTAAAAAATAATTGCCTGTAAAATCAGTACAGTTGTCCCTTTGAATCCACGAGTTCTGCATCCTCAGATTCAACCAACCACAGCTGGAAAATGTTTGGAAAAACAGCTTTCCAGAAAGCTCCAAAAAACAAAACTTGAATTAGCTGCACACTGATGACCATTTACACAGTATTTATATTGTAGTAGTTACTATAAGTTAGCCAGAGATGATTTAAAGTATTCAGGGGGGTGTAGATGGGTTATACACAAACACACCGTTTTATATAAGAGACTTGAGGATCTGAGGAATTTGGTATCTGAGAGGTAACCTGGAATTGATCCCCCAAGGGACCCCTGTACTAAAGTGTATATTTTTAAACTCAGGAGAACAGGTAAAAGGAATTAAATAACAATGATCATAATCACAACAGTAATATACTACTATTGTCAATAATTAGTATGTGTCCATCAGATTTTATTCAATTATGTAATTTGACTCACCCCACACATAGAATTTATAACATGCTATTTCATGTAGCAATGATTTCTCCTCATTTTCCACATAATTAAATGTTCATACATCACATCATTTTTATTGGCTCATAAAATGGGCTGTACCCATTTTATTTAAGCAACCTTTTATTAGCTATCATTTTCCCTAAATTTTCAGTTAGCAGCTCTAGGATGAATCTGTATATAACCCTGCATTTATATACTCCTTGATTGGTTTTATAAAATATATTCTGAAATTGGGAATATATTTCTTACATTTTATTATTAATCAATTAGAAAATGTGAAAAATTGAAACATTTTCTCTTACAATAGCAACAGTGATTGATATACATGTAAAATTAAAGTCATCTCGTGAAAAATTTGCATTACATATTAAAAAGAAAAGAAAATCTAATAAACTTTCAGAAGGATTAAATAATGAATAAGTACAAATATATAGCATATTTCTGGATGCTATTATATAGAATAACAAGGATAAAAACAATTCTGGAGCCTATAAATTTAGTGCTATCCCTTTTGTATGTTTTCTGACACTAAAGTTCATCTAGAAGAGAAAGCACAGAAAAATAGCATGTTATTTTTAAATTTATATATTTATAAATTTACATATATAGATACCACACTTTATATTAAATTATATATATTTAGTATATATTAGATATTAAATTATATGTATAATTTTATTTTACAATAGCAACAGTGATTGAGAGAGAAAGAGCAAAAATCTTAGGTACCCAGCTCAATGAACTTTAATTGCATATAAACTCACTCCTGTTCCCTTCACACAGATTGAAATAAAAAAAAATAACTGCATCAAAATACCAAAATAATGTTCTGCTCCTACTAAGCACTGCCCACCCTCTTCAAGATAACTAGTTCCTAACTTTTAATTCCATGACCTAATTTACTGTATTTTAAAATTTGTAGAAATATAATTGATTATTATGTATTCCATGTAGTTTTTTCCTTGTATGTTCTTTTTGAGTGATTTATTCATGATAATATAGATAATTGTAATTATTTTGTAGTTTTTGCCCTATAATATTAGCAAAGACTTAATTATATAAACATTTTATTATTTAAGCACAAAGGAACATTTGTGTTGTTTCGAGTTTAGAATTCTATGACTCATATTGCTCTTATCATGTGTATGTATCTTTGGGTGAATATATGTACTCATTTTTATTAGCTGTATAAATATGAGTGAAATTACTGGATCATTATGTGTATAATTTAATCATCATTTAATACTCATTGGTCATTTGGATATGTTCTCTTGTGAATACATTCTGTTTCTGCCCATTTCTTTTTTCATAGTGGCTTTTTATTTATTTTGTAGAAACTCTTTATATAGGAGTAATTTATCACATACTACATGGCAAATATTCTTCCACACTAGATTGTGTTTTCATTCTCTTAATGGTATCTTTTAAATGACATCTTCTGTTTCTTAATTTTAATGTATTTTGTTTAATATATTTCTTATAAATAACTTGTATGTGTTGTGTATAAAATAACTCTGCATACCCTAAAGTCATGAAAAATATTCTATTTTTTTTTCTTAATAGTTCTTAGGGAAACAACTCTTCCTGTCTCATCCATTACAATCCTTCTCCCTAATCTGTGACAACTACTACGTCTGTTCTCCATCTCTCTATTTTTCTCATTTTGGTAATGGCATATGAGTGGAATCATATACTGTATGACTTTGGGGATTGGCTTTTTTCATTCAGCTTAGTTTCCTAGCGATTAATGCAAGTGTTGTGTTTATCAATAGCCTGTCCTTATGACTGAATAGTTTTCCATGCTCTGGATGTACCACAGGTGATGTAACAATTCACACGTTTAAAGAAATCTTTGTTGTTTTCCAGTTCTAATCTATAACAAGCATCCCTGCTAACAACATGTGTTTACAGGTATTTATTTGTGTGAACATAAGTTGCATTTCCTGGGATCAATGCCCAGGAATGTAATTACCAGGTTGTTTGGAACTGCTGGAGGTTTAGAACTCTATCATTTGAAATCTTGGGCCTCTTCACATTTGTGGTTTTAGAGCAGAGAGAAATTCAAATATATGTAATATTTTCCTTAGATAATGTATGCTCGGTCGTGTCCAACTCTTTGCAACCCCATGGACTGTAGCCACCAGGCTCCTCTGTCCATGAAATTCTTCAGGCAAGAATATTGGAATGGATTGCCATTTCCTTCTCCAGGGCATCTTCCCGACCCAGGAACTGAACCTGTGTCCTCTGCACTGGCAGGCAGAGTCTTTACCACTAGCGCCACCTGCTGCTTGCTGCTGCTCGGTCACTTCAGGAGTGTCCTACTTTTTTGCGACCCTATGGACTGCAACCTGCCAGGCTCCTCTGTCCATGGGATTCTCCATGGAATACTGGAGTGGGTTGCCATACCCTCCTCCAGGGCATCTTCCCGACCCAGGGATCGAACCTGTTTCTTATTTTACTGCATTGGCAAATGGATTCTTTACCACTAGCACCACCTGGGAAGCATGATAAAAATCATGACCTTAATAAGATCAAGTTCAGCATTTATGGCTTCTTTTCCCAATAAATTTCCTTAGATTCCCTGAAAACAGACATTTTTTTGGGGAGTGGGGTAGGGTGGATATGAGTTTGCATGATATTCTGTGAAAAATCTATCCATTGCAAATAAAATTCCTTCTCCAGGAGAATCTCCTTTTTATTCTCCAGTTGCCACTTCTGTTATATGTTTCCCACAAGTTCAACTGGCATGCCTCTACCCTGAAAGTGAACACAATCTAGACTGAAGCCGAAATATATACTGCCAAGAATGATGTATAAATGGACAAACTGACCTCTGTCCATTAAAATGAAGATGTTAAGTGGGCTAACTAAAGCCTAAATGTTGTTAATGAGAACAAAGATCCAGAAGCAAATCTTCAACAAAGACAGAATTATCTGTGCACATCAAAGAGAAAAATTCACCTTCAGGAACTTTCAGGGCTAAAAGACTAACCTCATCATTCTTCTTGAGCCCCTAAGAAATTCTTCAGGCAAGTGTGACATAGTGATAAATTGCTTTTTGGTGTTTACTAGTATTGGGCAAGTCTGAGAGAAGATAGAAATATTCAGAGGTCAAATGTTACTGACTTTCTGGCTCCTGAGTGTTCGTATGAACAGTTGTGAAAAGAAATGGGAATTTATTTTGAAAATGTACAATACACCAAAAAAATTTAAAAATTTTTTTACAGCTGACAATGCATATATGGTTTCTTAATTTTCTCTAATAATGAAAAATACCTCCATAGTAAGTATAAAAAATATGTTACTATTTGAGAATTTAAACATTTGTGTTTTAATAATAAAAAAACTCAAGTTATACATGTTGAATTTCCCTATCTCCTTTTTTTTTGGGTGTGGCCAGGCTTCCCAGGTGGCTCAGTGGTAAAAAATCTACCTGCCATCAGGAGACACAGATTTGATGGCTAGGTCAGGAAAATCCCCTGGAGAAGGGAATGGCAATCCACTCCAGTATTCTTGCCTAGGAAATCCCATGGACACAGGAGACTGACAGGCTATAGTCCATGGGGTCACAAAGAGTCAGATTCATATACTACTTAGCAACTTAACAGCAAGCCATGCACTTAATCCTAGAGACCTAATATTTTGTAATTTTTCTTAATACTATATTGTTTTTAATATATCTATTTTTCATATTAAATAGGTAATTGGAAAAATAACAGACATAAAATATACTTTAATAAAGTGTCTTAAAACTATTACCTATATTCATATAAAACCAATTTCATTTAATAATCATATATGTATTTGTTACTAATTTATAATTTTATGTGCATACATTGAGATCTATCATTCTTTCACTTCAAAAAAGTAGTTAGTAATTTTTTTTTTCAGTAAAAATTAAATAGATCCAATTTGAACCTAACAGTGGATTTCCCTTAGTGATTTCTAAGTTTTGTATTAATATGCTTTAGGATGATTATTAGAGAGTCCTTGCATCTCTCTTCTTATAAAAATAAAGATAAAATCTTTCCCCATAATCAGTACAAGTAGTCTATTTCAAAATCATTTTTAAAAATACAAGAAATTTAAAATAATAGTTATACAACACTAAATGAAAACTTCATGATTCTAGTTCCTTCTGTAAAATAAGAGAGTATTTTTTTCACCTCTGACCCTTATTATAGAGGTTTTCAATCTGAAATAATGAATTAAAAGTACAAAGAGGCTAAATAAATATGTGTTTTAACTACAAGTCATTCCTTACTAAATTTCAACATTATAAACTCCCTGAAACAGAACTCAGCCAAGCATGTGTTGAAGGATTATAAGTTCAACAAAGTGAAAGTCGCTCAGTCATCAAACTCTTTGCAACCCCATGAGCTATAAAATCCATGGAATTCTCCAGGCCAGAATACTGGAGTGGGGAGCCTTTCCCTTCTCCAGTGGATCTTCCCAACTGGGGATCGAACCCAGGCCTCCCACATTGCAGGTAAATTCTTTGCCATGAATATTTTCTGTTTTCTAACTAGAATAATCAAGACTGAAGCTCCTTTGGGTTGGGCTTCCCTGGTAGCTCAGTGGTAAAGAATCTGCCTGCCAATGCAGAAGACACAGTTGTGATGCCTGGGTTGGGAAGATCCCCTGGAGAAGGAAATGGCAATCCACTCCAGCATTTTTGCCTGGGAAATCCCATGGACAGAGGAACATGATGGGTTACAGTCCATGGGTTCCCAAAAGAATCGGACATGACTTTGCAACTAAATAACAGTTTCTTTACATTTGTCCTCTTGCTCATTTTTCCATTAACTTGTAATGTGAGACTTAAATAATGTGTATGTGTGTGGTGCACGCGTGTGTACACATGTGTGAGTGTACTGGTGAAATTGTCAGGTGATGTTTCTGGGGGCTCCGAGGAACCCTGGTCCTTTATGTCTCAGCACAGAAAGAATTCAGCAAGAGGCAAAGTGATAGCTAAGAAGTGATTTATTAGAATATGATGCTTGTGAAGCTTGCAAGCAGGTGGAGGAGAGGGTGCCTCACTCTGAGAACTTAGTGGGCTACAGTTTTATAATCAAAGGAAACGTGGGGAGGGGGGAAAAGACCTCTTTCTTCTTCATTCTTTAGTAGACATCATGCTTCTATCATCAGCTCCTCCTCCAGGTTAGGCAGGGGAGTTTTTTTGTCCCTTTATGGTCAAGCTAGACTGTAAAAATTATTGCAGGTCTCTCTACAATGAACACCTTTCCGTTAATTATTATGCAGAGAACATATCCTAGGGGTCATTAACTTACTGAGCTCAATGGGCAGGATGTGAGTCTCATGCCATCATTGTTCTGTTGTTTGCAGCATGTCTCATTCTTCTTTTGCAGGATTTTGTTGCTAAGCAAGTCTGCTTGGTTTCATGGTTAAGTAAATATGCTTTCTGGAGTAATCATTAACTTCCAGGGGTCTCTTGCATTTTTCTACTTACAATCCCCTAGTGGGATTAACTATTTAATCACTTACTTTGTTCCTTTCTTCTGTCTTTGCTTATAAACTCAGGATACTTTTAAATAATCATTATTAAATTATGTCAGTCTGTGTGGCCCAAGATATATAGGTAAACTCTTTAAAGTACTCCTGTGGGATTCAGTAATTTGTGGTATCTAGGAATAATGTGGATTCTTGCAAGGGATGCTCAGAGAAGAATTTTCTCACTAAGGCACTGACTCCATGAACAGATTACCGTAATTTACATGAATATTTACAAAAATTATGTTATCAAATTCAAATTGCTAAAAACAAATAACTCCAAACACTAGCAGCTTAAATAACAATACATATCAATACTTAATACCTCACATAATTTTTATGTATTGAAAAATCAAGAGCAACTAAATTATGTGGTTTGGCTCAGATTCTCTGATGAGGTCGCCTTCAAGAAATGCTGGCAGAGACTACCATCTCTTGAAATCTTGACTGTGCCTGAAAGATGCTCATCTGCTCCCTGCTAGTTCTTGGCTGGAGGCCACAGTTGCTTCCTGTCTGAACTTTTGCTGGAGTGTTGGCATGATACAGCAGTTGACTTGCCCTCAGTGGATAATGCAAGAGAACATAAGGTAGAATTTTTCTTGAAAATCACATTCCATAATTTCTACAGTATCTTTACTGTTTATACAGCTTGACCCTGCTCAGTGTCAGAAGGAAATACACAGGTACATAAATACCAGGAGACAAGATGCATGGAGGTCATAGATCATTTCAGACAATATCCTAGCTCAAATGGTCGATTCTGTTGGGAATTTAAGATGATATAATTGACCATTGTTAAGTATAATAGCATTACAAAGAATGTGCCCTTCACAGATGTTTGTTTTCAACCACTTTACATCCTGAGAAAGCACATTTAAATTTTATTATTATTTACCATTGAAATATGCCAGAAAGTAGTGATACTGTATATCACAGCATTATATTTCCTTACTAAGGGTGAACTAATGTTAACTTCATGTGTGTGTGCGGAGTAGCTTCAATTGTGCCCCATTCTTTGTGACCTGTGGACTATAGCTCATCAGGTTCCTCTGTTCATGGGATTCTCCAGGCAAGAATACTGGAGTGGGTTGCCATGCCCTCCTCCAGGGGATCTTCCCGACTCAGGGATCGAACCCACGTCTCTTACGTCTCCTGCATCAGCAGGGTGGTTCTTTACCACTAATACTATCTGGGAAGCCCAAACTAATACTAACTACAAAACTCTAAAGCTACTCTTGTCCCTTGTATCTCTAAGTAGGCAGAATTATAGTTCTATGATTATTTTTAGCAGTGTCTAAAATGAGTCAGGCTGTATCTTCTAACTTTTGGTTAGAGTTAATCCTTCTTTATTGACTATTATCTCAAATGTACAAATTAAGTCTAGCTTTTATTTTGCAGATTATACTCTGTGATAACTACTCAGTGTGCATTTTCAGCTCATCCTGATTTCCCACAAAGTGCTGGAACTAAGAAAAGGTGTCTTAGGGTGGTTCAGATGGTAAAGAATCTGCCTGCAATGTAGGCGATACATTTGAACCCTGGGGTGAGAAGATCCCTTGGAGAAGGGAATGGCTATCTGCTCCAGTATTCTTGAGCAACTAACACTTTCACTTATACTCTCTGATATCTACCAAACTGTGAATTTTTTATTCATGCTCATTTCCCACAAAGTGCTACTGAGAGAGAAGTCAGCTGGAAACAGTCAAATAAAATGTTAGCAGAGCAGTGCCCTTTCAGGCATTTCATCTGTGGTAACTCATTTTCTTTCTCTCCCTTACTAAGAGTCCCTCTCTCCTACTTTGCACCTAGGAAACCCTTTTAAAAATGAAATGTGTAATTACATCCCATTCTCTTGGTGAATGTGTGAGTCAACTATAGCAGAAAGCAAGTTTAAATACAATAAGGAGATCACATCTGCCCAGGCTGGAGTTTTATCTTTTCCGAAGCTGATATTTCTATTCTGAAAACAAAGCATCTGAGCTTTGGGAGAAATCCAAAGGTTATATGAACCCCACACGAGTCTGATGCTAGAATCTTCTCTATCATCCTTCTGCCAAGTATAAGCCAGCCAGTGTTAGAGGGAACATAATACAGGGAATTTCATTTTCGATGTGGGAAGCTTGAATAAGTTGTTTTGTGAATTCTTCCCTATTCTAAGTTTTAGAATTATAGTATCTTACAGTGTATGTATATCATTTTTCATTTGTATGTATAACATTGACTTAAACCCATGCTGATTCAGATCAGATGTCTTTAGTTTTTATGAATGTTCTTCATAAATTGGGATTGTGCTCCTGATCCTATATCTTTGATTCTGGAAAGTTCCCGCCTATCCTTCAGACCCATCCCAATTCCTCTGTCATTCCAGTGAAGAATTCTGGAAAAAAAAAAAGAAAAAAGAAAGAAATTATATTGCCATTATAAAGGATAGTGCAAAGAAAGTGAAAGTCACTCAGTCATGTCCAACTCTTTGCGACCCCATTCTCCTGGTCAGAATACTAAAGTGGGTAGCCTTTCCCTTCTCCAGGGGAGCTTCCCAAACCAGGGGTCAAACCCAGGCCTCCCACATTGCAGGTGGATTCTTTACCAACTGAGCTACCAGGGAATCCCATAACAAAGGGAAACAATAAAAGTCACACATCTCATAATGAAACTGTACTGTCACTTTAATGAGATAGAAGGGTTCATGGCCCGGTAGGCACTAACATATTGAAGACTATGATTTAAAAGAGGAATTGGTAAGAGAACGATGCAGAGAGCAGATTTCAAATGCAATGTCTGCCAGTGACCACATTAGAAATTCAGGAGGCAGAAAGAATCTTCTGTAAGCTTGGCTACGGTGGTCTTGGGCTTCCCAGGTGGCACTAGTGGTAAAGAACCTGCCAACCAATGCAGGAGATATAAGGGACACAGGTTCTATCCTTGGGTCAGAAAGATCCCCTGGCAGATGGCACAACGACACACTCCAGTATTCTTCCCTGGAGAATCCCATGGCAGACTACAGTCCATGGGGTCTCAAAGAGTCAGGCATGAGTGAAGTGACTTAGCATGCACTGTGGTCTTATTAAGGGCGCTCTCCACTTTTGTGAAAATAGATGGTTCACTGTTTTTCCATTAATAGTAAAGCTTTCTCTCATGTAATTAAATCTTTTTCTGATTCCACACTTTCTCAGAAATTATGATTTTTATACTGGTTTTGTATAGATACATCTCTAAGAAAGGACTATAGTAGTTATTCTGAAAAAAAAAAAAAACACCAAACATTGTAATTTATACAGTATTTTAAGTACATAAATTGGTGCTCTGGACTCACACTATGCTGAATTTGATTAATGTGAGATGGTGACATTTTCAGTGTAATGTCAAAACGGTCATTTCTTAGTGAGGCAACTCCCTTTGAACTGAGCTTAGCCTCTGAACATTTCTGTATTTAACAAGTTCATCACTGGAGGCTGAACAGTGTTTTCCAAAGATGCCCATGTTCTAACCCCCTGCGTGTGTAAACACATTACTATGTTGAGCGTGTGTTTGTGTGTGTCTGTATGTGTTAGCCTGTGTTACTCTGTTATGTCCAACTCTTTGTGACCCCATGGACTGTAACCTGCCAGCTTCTTCTGTCCATGGGCTTCTCCAGGCAAGAATACTGGAGTGGGTTGCCATTCCCTTCTCCAGGCGATCTTCCTGACCCAGGTTTAGAACCCAGGTCTACGGCATTGCAGGCAGATTCTTTACAATGTGAGCCACCAGGGAAGCCCATATAGCGTATAAGACTTTAGAAATGTGTTTAAGAATCTTAAAATGGGGAGACTATACTGTAATATTCAGTTGGGACTGATTTAATCATACAGGTCCATGTAAGACAGAAAGATCAAAGTCAGAAGATGTGAGAGTAGAAACACAGGTTGGAGCAATGAATCTTGAGATGGAGGAAGATGCCACAAACCAAGGAATTCAGGCAGCTTCTAGCAGCTGGAAAGAGCAAGGGAGCAGATTTTCCCTGGTTTCAAGGATGAATATAGCTCTGCAAATAAATTGATTTTAGTTGATAAGACTGACTTTGGGCTTCTTATCTCTAGAACTGTTAAATAATAATCATGTGGTGTTTTAAGCATCAAGTGTGTGATAATTTGTTACAGCAGTAAATGGAAATTGATACAGCAATTCATCTTTCAAAGACTCTTAGATGGCACCTATATATATATATATGATATGACAAGTAATTTTCTTCTGGGGAAAAGAGCAAGAGTTTTTGGGACAGTCTGTTGTTTGTCTCACATTCATTTTTATTAAAATCTATGTTTTATGTGTGCATGTTAAAATCACAGTAACTTTTTTTTTTTAATCTTAGAGATATTTTTGATACCATGGGATGGAGGGTTTGGGGAGAATGGATACATGTATATGTATGGCTGAGTCCCTTCACTGTTCATCTGAAACTACCACAACATTGCTAATTGGCTATACCCCAATATAAACTTTAAAATTTGAAGTTTGTAAAAACAACAGATATCATTAAAATCTTCCCATAAGAAACTCCTAGGCCCATTGGCAACAGTTGTGAATCTTTCCAAATATTGAAATTTTAACTAGAAACACTTTTAGATAAATTTCCCTAGAGAATAGAAAAATAAGAATGGTTTGTTGAGGCCACACGTCAATTATATTACAACAAAAGGAAAACATAAGCCAATTTTTTCTTTAAATGTGAATGCCAAAATTCTAAAACTTGTATGAAACTGAATCAAATGACATAAAAATAGCAAGATTGAGTTTGTTTCAGATAAACATGGCTGGTTAAATTTGAAACTCAATGAATGTCAATATTATTATAGATTATATGAGAAAAATGTTCATTAATTCATAGTAAAATCCATAGCAAACTAGAGAGATGATTTATTTTATCAGAGTATTTAAGCATATTTTTGGTAACATAATAAAAATATTCCCTTATAAGCCTTGTTTCTCCAGAGACAAAACCAATAGTGTTTATATATAAAGATGAGACATGTATGTTTATAATGACATTCACTATAGCCTTCATATAGAAGCAATGTGAAGTGCATTAATAGCAGTATGAATAAAGATATATAGCATATATATATTTATATTATATCACAGTAACACTGTATACCATTGAAATGATTGAACTACTACTATACATTATGAAGTGAAAGAGCCATATATATATAGATATAAAACATATATATGTGTATATATATATATTTAAGTAAAAGAAACCTCACACAGAAGTTAGCATCTTATACCATTAAATTATTTCAAGTTCATATGCAGCCAAGGAAATCTACACAGATAAAAGTTAAAGGTTACCTTTTGGTAGAGAATTGATGATAAGGGGGCATGTGCAAAGCCATTGGTAACATTAGAAATGTTCTAATTTTTGAGCTAGGTGGTGACTACAAAAACGCTTTTACTTTGTAAACATCATTAATATGTATTTTTATAGTGTATATGCCATGCTACATGTGTGTTGTATTCAATGAAAATGTATTACAGAAATGGATACAGTTTCAAACTATTGCAAATATCTAAAATAGAAAGACTGGTTGCAAGGAAACAAAGCCACTCTTAAAAACATCCTAATCAGAAAATACAGTTTAACTGAACTGGTCCATGGAGACTAGAGCTGGGTGTCAGCAGTCAAGGTTGCTTCTTCCTCTTTGGCAGCTGTTAATGATTGCCTCTTCTCTCTCTCTCTCCGTGACCTCTCCATCATTTTGGTCCTTTATGCCAGCTAGCTTTTTTTGCTTGTGAAAGTGAAAGTCTCTCAGTTGTGTCCGACTCGTTGTGACCCCATGGACTATACAGTCCATGGAATTCTCCAGGCCAGAATACTGTTGTGGGTAGACTTTCCCTTCTCCATGGGATCTTCCCAACCCAGGGATGGAACCCATGTATCCTACATTGTAGGCGGATTCTTTACCAGCTGAGCCACAGGGAAGCCCTTTTTTTCTTGCTTAGTCATGCTATTAGTAGTTTCACTTCTGCATAGTTTTGCTGCTTGTGGGTCACTTTAGTTCACCACACCACTGATGTTAGATCATATACTAGGTCAATTTTCACTTTAAGTACTTGCAGTCACCTAATATACTTCATCAATCAGTCTGCATTCTAGATTCCCAGGAGATAGTATGTTTAGCCAACTTGATTCAGGTACCTGTTTTGGACCCAGTCTTAGGTAGTGACTATTAAATTGTGTAATAATTAAAGTCTTCAACCAAGGTATGTGAATTAGCAATGTTAATATTTTTTTTTCTTTTGGGAAGAAATACATAATTGGAAGAATTAATTGAAATATCTCTTACACTTGCTAAATGGCAGATACCGTGGTTCTCAAGCATTTTGTTCTCATCCAGTCTTAATTTATTGATACCTCAATGCTATTATTCACATGAATTATATCTATCAGTATTTTCCATATAAGAAGTTAGCAGCAAGAAATTATAAAAATATTTATTTCTATAAAATAATAATTCATTGCATATTAGGGTATCACCAATTTCATGAAAGATAACTATACTTTCAAAAACCAAAGAAGAGTAAAAAGAGTGGCATTGTTTCACATTTTTGCAGATTTCTTAAATGTCTGACTTAATGGAGGCTAATTCATTTTCACATATCTCTTTATGTTTTCAATCTGTTGCAATATCACATGTTGTAGTCTGAAAACCTCCACTGTACACTCAAGAGGTAATGATCTTCCAGATGCCTTGAAAGAGTCTCCAGCATCCAGAACAAAATTTGCAGATGTGCTGGAAGGAGGATACTTTGGGGACCAAGTAGACTCAAGTTCAAATTCCAGTTGAATCAGTTATAGCTTTCTAAACCATATATATATATATATATATATATATTCATCTGTCGGATGGTTCAGTAACTACCGCACACAATTACTGGAAGATGGTTTTGAAGAAGACATGAGATAATATGAAATTATTTACAACTACTTATAATAATAGCACTTTCAATAGAATATTCCTTTCATTGCACATTCACTGCATCTCAGGTTTTTTTGTACTTGTTTTACACAGATTAACTCACAACAGATCTATGAGTTAAGTTCCAACTTGTTTGCGTTTTATAGGTACAGAAACTTAGACAGTAGTACTACTAGCTTAAGATAACACATCTAGTCAGTAGAGGGATAGAATATGAACTCAGTTATTCTAGTGCCAGGCTTTCCCTGGTGGTTCAGTGTTAAACAATCCACCTGCAGTGCAGGAGCTGCAGGAGATGGGGGTTTTGATCCCTGGGTCAGGACGACCCCCTGGATTAGGCATGGCAACCCACTCCAGTATTCTTGTCTGCAGAATCCCATGGACAGAAGAGTTTGGTGGGCTATATAGCTCATAGGGTTGCAAACAGCTGGACATGACTCAAGTGACTTAGCATGTGTGCATGCATTCTAATGCCAGAACCCTTTTTCTTGGTGTTGAAATGCTATCTTTGTTTGGCAGTTACAACTTAATGAATGTTAGTGTATTTTCTTAACTGTCATGCTTTACTCTAAGGTACAACCTAATATGGTATTTAATTTAATCTAGTTAAGGTCAATAATGATTCAAATTCTGTATCTTTCTTGGACTCATCAGTTCAGCCACTCAGTCGTGTCCGACTCTTTGTGACCCCATGAACTGCAGCACGCCAGGCCTCCCTGTCCATCACCAACTCCTGGAGTCCACCCACACCCATGTCCATTGAGTTGGTGATGCCATCCAACCATCTCATCCTCTGTTGTCCCCTTCTCCTCCTGCCCTCAGTCTGTCCCAGCATCAGCATTAGTTAAAGTCCATCAGTTAAGGTCAATAATGATTTGAATTCTGTATCTTTCTTGGACTCATAAAAGTGTATAAAAGGACAGATTCAGTGTCCTTCTTAGACATCCTCCATATGCAATTCTGATTTGATTCATGATAACTAGTACTTTAACAGGCACTTACAATGAGCTGGATGCCATTCTGATTTAATGTTCACAACAACCTTCCAAAGAACATACTGTGTTTATATACATTTTACAAGTAAGCATGAAGGAAGTGGAGACTAAGCCACTTGGTCTCCAGAAGAGAGGCAGGTGAGGATAGAGCTAGAATTTACATATTCTAGCACCAGAGTTCATTCACTGAGTTATAACTTCTTTGTTCACTTATAATATTGTAGAAGGTAGGAAAGGAAGGCAGAATCGCAATATAAATGTATAACTCTTTAGTGATATTTTATTTGAACAATTATATCTCAGAGAATCAAAATCACACAGGAAAAATGCACAATGTCTTGATAGTGTAGAGTATCATTACTGAAAATTATTCGTTTCCCCAGTTTGATTTTATTTATTTTATTGAAGCATAGTTGATTTATAATGTAGTGTTTCAGGTGTATAGCAAATTGATTCTTATCTCAGTATTCATTAGTTTGTTCTTTCTATAGCTGAGTAATAGTCCCATATGTGTGTGTGTGTGTGTATCACATCTTCTTTATCCATTCATCTGTTAAGGAGTTAATGAACATTTAGGCTGTTTCCATGTCTCGACTACTATAACTAGTACTGCTAAGAACATTGAGGTGAATGCATCCTTTCAAATTAGAGTTTCCTTGATTTATACCCAGAAGTAGGATTTTTAGATCATATGATAGCTCTGTTAGTTTATTTGTATTTATTTTTTTAATGAACTACTTTTTTTTTTTTTTTTTTTTAAGGAAACTCCATAAGTAGGCGAGTAAGCAAAAGTCACTCAGTCGTGTCCGACTCTTTGCGACCGCATGGACTATATAGTCTATGGAATTCTCTAGGCCAGAATAGTGGAGTGGGTAGCCTTTCCCTTCTCCAGGGGATCTTCTCAACCCAGGGACCGAACCCAGGTCTCCCGCACGGTGGGCAGATTCTTTACTGGCTGAGCCATAAGAGGAGCCCAAGGAACCTCCATAGTGTTTTCCATAGTAGCTACGCCAATTTAGAGTCCTACCAATAGTGTAGGAGGCTTCTCTTTTCTCTACACTCTCTCTAGAATTTGTTATTTGTGTACTTTTTGACAATGGTCATTCTTACTGGTTTGAGGTGGTACCTCATTGATTTGTATTTCACTAATAAGTAGCAATGTTGAGCATCTTTACATGTGACTATTGGTCATCTGTATGTCTTTTTTGGATAAATGTCTGTTTAGGTCTTTTGTCCATTTTTTGATTGAGTTGTATGAGCTATTTGTATATTTTAGAAATTAAGCCTTTGTTAGTTGCATCATTTGCAAATATGTTCTCCCAACCTGTAAGCTGTCTTTTTGTTTTATTTCTTCTTTTACTGTGCAAAATTTTAAAGTTTGATTAGGTCTTGTTTGTTTATTTTTATTTTTATTCTATTGACTTAGGAGACTGACCTATGAAAACACTTGTATAATTTATGTCAGAGAATGTTTTGCCTATATTCTCTTTTGTGAGTTTTATTGTGTCATATTTTGTATTTAAGTCTTTATACCATTTTGAGTTTATGTTTGTGTGTAGTGTGAGAGTGTTCTAGCATTTTGTATTTACATGGGGTTGTCCAACTTTCCCAAAACCACTTTCTAAAGAGACCATCTTTTCTCCACTGTGTATTCTTGCCTCCTTTGTTGAATTTTAGTTGACCATAGGTGCATGGATTTGTTTCTGATGTCCTATTCTGTTCCGTTGATCTATATGTCTGTTTTTGTGCCAATACCATGCTATTTTTATTGCTAAATCTTTGGCTATTGTCTGAAGTCTGTAAGGGCTTTGCATCTAGTATTGTTCTTTTTTTCTCAGGATTGCTTTGGCAATTCTGGGTCATCATTCTGTGGTTCCATGAAATTTAGGATAATTTGTTCTAGTTCTGGGAAAAATGTCATGGGTAATCTGACAGGGATCTCATTAAGTATGTAGATTGCTTTGGGTAGTAAGGCCATTTTAACGGTACTAATTCTTCAAATCCAAGAGCATGAAATATTGTTCTTTCCATTTCCTTGTAACAGCTTTGAATTCCTTCATCATTATTTTGTAGAACTCAAGTACAATTTTTTCACTTCTTTGGTCAGATTTATTCCTAGTTGTTTTTCTTTCTCTATTTTTCTTTGATTCAATTTTAAAAGTTTTTTTTTTCTTGTGTTCTATAGTTAGTTTAAAGAATTAAACTCATTTTTGTATATTAATTGTGCATCCTGGTGATTTGCTGATTAGTTTATAAGTTCTAATAGTTTTTGTGTAGAGTCTTTAGGGTTTTCTAGAAGAGTATCACATTACCCGAATATAATGGCAATTTTACCTCTTCCTTTCTGATTTGGATACCTTATATTCCTTTTCCTTCTCTGATTGCTGTGGCTAGGACTTCCACTAGTAGGTTGTTCAGTTCAGTTCATTCGCTCAGTTGTGTCCTACTCTTTGTAACCCCATGAACCACAGCACACCAGGACTCCCTGTCCATCACCAAATCCTGGAGTTTACCCAAACTCATTTCCATTGAGTTGGTAATGCCATCCAACCATCTCATCCTCTGTCATCCCCTTCTCCTTCTGCCCTCAATCTTTCCCAGCATCACGGTCTTTTCAAATGAGTCAGCTTTTCCTGTCAGGTGGCCAAAGTATTGGAGTTTCACATCAGTCCTTCTAATGAACACCCAGACTGATCTCCTTTCGGATGGACTGAATAGAACATAATGGGCATCCTTGTGTTGCTCCAGAATTTGGCATGAAGACTTGAAGATTTTTCCTGTTTAGTAATATGTTGGCTGTGGACTTATCATAAGTAGCTTTTATTATGTTGAGATATATTCTCTCTATGCTCTACCAATTTTGGTAAGAGTTTTGATCATGAATGGATGCTCAATCTTTTTAAAATATCTTTCCTGCATCTATTGAGATGATCATGTGGGTTTTCATCTTTTCTTTTGTTGATGTGGTATATCAAATTATCTGATTTGCATATGTTGAATCACCCTTGTGATCCTGAAATTAATCCAACTTGCTCATGGTGTATGGTACTACTTTTTATAAATTGTTAGATTTGATTTGCTAATATTTTGTTGAGGAATTTTACACCTGTGTTTTTCAGAGATAGTGGTCTGTAATTTTCCATTTTGGTAGTGTCTTTGTCTGACTTTGGTATCAGTGTAGCAGTAGGTTCATACAATGACTTTGGTGTCATTTCCTTCTCTTCAGTCTTTTGGAAAAATTTGAGAAGAATAGGTATAAGTTCTTTCTATGTTTGATAGAATCCCCTAGTGAAGCCACCTGGTTCTGGATTTTTGTTTGCAAGAACCTTTTTATTTTTTTTGGTGGTTGTTGTTTTTTGTTTGTTTGGGTTTTTCTTTGTTTTTAAATACAGAGTCTATTTCACTTCAAGCAATTGGTCTATTCAAATTATCTGTTTCTTTTTGATTAGTTTTTGGCAGGCTTCTTGTTTTTAGGAACTTGTCCATTTGTTTTAGGTTGTCCATTTTGTTGGCATATAACTGTTCATAATGTTCTAATGAATTTTTTTTAAATTTATGCTGTATCAGTTGTTATTTCTCCTCTTTAATTTCTCACAATGCTTATTTAGGTCTTCTTTTCTTGGTGAGCCTGGCCAGAGCATTGTTGATTTTGTTTATCCTTTCAAAAACCTAGCTGTTGGTTACTAATTTGTTTCTATTGCTTTTAAAATCTCCATTTCTTCTCTGATCTTTATTATTGATATTTCTTTCCTTAGGCTAACCATGCATTTTGTTTGTTCTTTTTCTGATTATTTTAGATGGCATATTAGATTGTTTATTTGGAATTTTTCTTGTTTTTGAGGAGGGCCCGTATTGCTATAAACTTCTCTCTTAGGACTGCTTTTGTTGCATCCCAGAGGTTTTGTATGGCTATTTTCTCATTTTTGTTTGTCCTGAAGTATTTTTAAATTCCCTCTTTGATTTCATCTTTAACCCATTGGTTTTTAGTAGCTTGCTGTTTAGCCTCCATGTAATCATTTTTTTCCCCTCATTTCTGATTCTGTGGTTTAGATCTACTTTCATGTTGTCAGAAAAGATGCTTAAAATAATGTCTATCCTCTTAAATCTATTGTGATTTGTTTCATCTCCTAATACATAGTCTGTCCTAGAGTATGTTCCATGCACACTCAAAAAGAATATGTATTTCATCTTATTTTGGGTGTAGTGTACTATTTATCAATTAAGGCTAACTGTTCTATTGTGTCAGTTAAGATCTCTGTTGCCTTGCTGATTTTCTGTCTGGAGGATCTGGTTTTTGGTGTCAGTGGTGTCTTACTGTAGTCCTGTCTGTCTCTCCCTGTATTTCTCTTAGTATTTGTTTTATGTATTTAGGTGGCTTCTACACTGGGTGCATACATGGTGACAAGTGTGACATCATCTTGTTGTCTTTATCTTCTTTATCATTATATGAGCGGGTGATAGTCGCTCAGTTTTGTCTGACTCTTTGCAACTCTGTGGGCTGTAGCCTGCCAGGCTCCTCTATCCATGGAATTCACCAGGCAAGAATACTGGAGTGGGCAGGGAATATTCCCTACCCAGGGATGGAACACTGGTCTCCTGCATTACAGGCAGATTCTTTACCATCTGCTCCTGAGCCACCAGGGATGCCTATCATTATATAGCATCCTTCCTTCCTTCCTTTATTTACTTTGTGTGTGGCCCTCTCAGTTTGCTTTAATGGTCAGTTGTCTATAAGTGATGATGATCAATACCATTGTAGCACTATATTTAGTTACACTGAACTGCTTTAGTGGGAAAAATCCATTGAAAGAGAGAGGGAGGGAGGGAGGGAGGAGGAGCAGGTGGGGAAGAGGAGAAAGATGTTAGAATCCAAAAAAGTTTGAAATTTCTTAATGAAACTTCCTGAGAATAACTCCCTCTCCTCTCCTCCCCTCCCACCTCCCCCCTTCCTCCATTCCTCTTTCTCTCCATTCCTTCCTTCCTTCTCTCTCCCTTCCTTCCTTCCTTTTTTAATGGTGAGCTATCTCAGAACCTTGGTACTGGGGTCAGTATTCTTGGCTTGCCTCTGCTAGATTTTTACTTACATAAATCTTTTTCCAAGTGTGAGTTTGGGCTTGTTTTTGCTGTTTTGTCTATAATTTTGTCAAATATGGGAATTAGGTTTATATTCATTTCTAAAAATAGCATCTATAAGTTTTATTTTTTTAAAGTTTGAGATACAGGTGGCATATAACATTTTAGTTTGAGGTATACAACATAATGATTCAATATTTATACAAATTACACATTATCACAAGGTCTAGTTAACATTCATCATCACACTTGACAAATCTTTTTCTTGTGATGAGAACTTTTAAGATAGCCTCTGTCAGCAAGTTTCAAATGTACAATACATTATTATTTAGTCACTATGTTGTACATTTCATTCCCAGGACTTATAACTAAAATTTGTACCTTTTGATCACCTTTATCAGTTTTGCACATACCAACCCTCTCTCCTTTAAATTGACAATGAAATGACAAAATAACCTAGAAAGTCACTAACATAGATAATGTTTTATTAAACAGAAAGTTGTCATAGGTGTTTTTTTTAATTATGTGAATGGTTTATTTACATTATTCCTTTCCTATAGATCTTCTTTTTTATTTACATTATTCCTTTCCCATGTATCTTCTTTTGATCTTATGTATATATCATTAACTCTTATAAAATATTAATCATATGCAATGTGCTTAGTTCTCTCTACTGCTGCTGCTGCTAAGTCGCTTCAGTCGTGTCCGACTCTGTGTGACCCCACAGACGGCAGCCCACCAGGCTCCCCCGTCCCTGGGATTCTCCAGGCAAGAACACCGGAGTGGGTTGCCATTTCCTTCTCCAGTGCATGAAAGTGAGAAGTGAAAGCAAAGCCGCTCAGTCATGTCCAACTCACAGTGACCCCATGGACTGCAGCCCACCAGGCTTCTTTGTCCACGGGATTTTCCAGGCAGGAGCACTGGAGTGGTTTGCCATTGCCTTTTCCGTAGTTCTCTCTAGATGGTCTTATTTATGTTGTTATGATTTTAATATTTTGTATAGGATCTCCCAGTAGTAAGAAAGAAAATGAAATGTCAAGTTAAAATAAGAACTAGCCTTAAAGGAAAACAGTTGCTATGTTAGGCAGTATTTAACAACATTTCCAATTTTCTAATTTTTCAGGACTGCTTAATTTTCCTTTCATTGGTCTCTGTTCCATTAATAGGTCTTAAGTTTACTTCAGCGGCTCAACTGCTAAAATCATAAAACATTGAGTGAAAACTATTTTGTTAACAATCTTTTTATAATAAGGGATAATGTGAAGAAGGCAACCTTGTGACAGAATTTATTTTGAGTTTTTAGTAGAACATGGCCTCCAACTGTAGCTATAATTTTAACTTCCCATTGACTGTCAGTTGTAAATATATAGGAAAAGATGTGCTATTTGCAGAATTCTCCATAAAAGGTTTAGAGATTATACATTTCAGCATATTCAGCTGACAACCCATGCTTTACTGCACATAAAAATAATCACATATTGAAAAGAAAATAAACACTTGATGGACTATAAAACATGTAGAACAAGTTGTTTTCCTTGAATCATGTCTCAGAAAGTCAAATGAAATTTAAACAATGATGACATAAACAATAGCTTAATACTATATATTATAATGACATAACATAATGCTAAGCAGTATAATTACTTTACTATTTTAAAGAGTAAGCACATTCCTTCAGTAAATTCACCAATTTAGTCTCATATAACTACAGGCTGATATGTATTTTTGCATTTAGAAGTAAAATAGTTACAATGTATTTTTGATCTTAAAAACTGAATATTAAACCTGTAATTTTTAAGATTCCAGTTCATATGGTATTTTCAAACCCTAGTTAATATTCAAATTGCAATCTTTATATAAAAATATATTGGCCATATAAAAGTGAATTTTTTAAAAGCTATGCAACATTGTGAAACAGACAAAAATGAATGATTTCAAAACAATAATTTGAGTAATAATGGTACCTAGATGTCTGTGTCAGTCTTTATGGACCTTGTCTCTAATTAGACATAGTGAAATTCCTGTGAATTCTGAAAGAGGCAATAAATAGCTTTGAAAATGTAATACTGGACAAAACATCTATAACCCTTGGTCTAAATCTTAAGAGATGTAAGTGCCAAAGTCAGACTTAGAAATCAAATAAATTTTAAATACCTAAGGGAAAAAATGAGGAATTTGTTGGTGTAGTAGATGATCAGTAGATAGTCATTATGTGATGTCCTCAATGCCCATGACATGATTTTAGAGTATAAACTGCTTCTTTTTTTTTTTAATATCCTTGAACACTTTAACAATGTAGCAGAGTTTTCCACAATAAGATCTCAAACCTCACTTTAAGTAATTTTTTAGTTCATTGGTCAAGACCAACAACTGCAAACATTAGTTTTCAAACCTTAGATTCCAAATGTTCATAAGAATCAGCTGAAGAGCTTATTTAGAATGTAGTTTCAGACCATGCCCAAAGACTGTGATTCTGTAAGTCTAGATTGGGGCTCTAGAATATGCATTTTGGGCCATCTGAAGCATTTTGTGAGCACAGCATGTTTATAGTTTTTTGTTGTTGTTTTTTGTCTTTTGTACTTAAAGGTTAAACTACCTTGAAAATCAAAGAATCCAAGCACCCAGTTGCTTTCTAGGATTAAATGCATTCAACAGCATGTTACAACTATTATCAATTTGAAAACACTAAGTAAATAAATACTTGTAGTTTTATAAAGATAATAAAATGCATCCAATGATATCTTTGAGTCAAATTTCACACTCTTCCCTTCTTTCCTTTAGTAAAGAGGGCTTATATATAATAAAAATCTCCTCCATAATTATGAATATGTATATTTTCTTCTGGAATTGTCATAGGGCTTTATTTCTAAGATTGCAAGATCACATAATAATGAAAAATTTTTTGTTACTTCTTTCCATGTTTTATCTTCATTTTTATCAAAGTGAGTATATATTGATGCCATGCTGTCAAAGCATTAATATTTTGGGAGTTAAGATACAAACTATTTTTGAAATTGAAGTGAAACTATGAAATGAATCTTTGCATTTTGTATGTTTAGTATATAATGTCTACTTATCCCTTTATATCAATAATCCAACGTATCATTCTAGTTCACAAAGTAATCAAAATACATAAAACATTTTAAATATATATGAGTTTCTTTATCTTGGAAGGGTTACTTTACTTAATTATCCTATGAAAATTAAATTTTGATGTAACTTTTGAAATAGAACATGCACAAGAGAAGTTGATTTATACTTTATGCATACATTTTGTCATGAAAATATATTTATTAATGAATGTGCACCTATGCTAATGTTATGTACAATGGAAGATGGAAAATAATGGGATATTCCTAAAATATTATCAAAGTGAATTCATGAAACATATTCAAAAGAACAACAACAAAATTGTGTGCATCACTTTTGAATGTGCAATTATTTTCTCACAGGTGAGTAAAATATTATGACTCACGTAAGGGAGGCCTGGCGTGCTGCAATTCATAGGGTCACAAAGAGTCGGACATGACTGAGTGACTGAACTGAACTGAACTGAACTGAAGGTGAATTTCACATAAAACTTAATCATGTATTAATGGAGGAATATTAAAAAACTAGACAATCACGATGATGATGTGTCATAAAGGATTTTAATAACCACCTTAGGATATGGCATCTCCTAAATTTAGATATTTGATATATTACTAAGTAGTAAGAGTATACCAGTTTAGTTTCATCAATACCAAAAATTTATTCATCTTCATTTGCTTGCTAGGGTACAGTCCACCTTGACTATCATATAATATAAAATGAGCATGTGTAAAACTTGATTAAGCTCATCAATGAGGAATACAGTGGAAAAACAAAGGTGATTCAAAGACCAGTTGAAGCTTTGGGTATTTATCAGCATATAAAATTGAATATTGGACTGAAAAAAGATTCCTTGACTAGATATAAAACTTCAGAATGATAACCTTTGATATTATCTTTTCTAATGGATGACTGTTTGAATTTGATCTGATAAAAAAACTCCATGTTTTCTTTTAACATACAGAATATTGACCTTTAATCAACAGTAGAGAATCCATAAGATGAAGAGATATTCTAGATACTTAGATAATTTTTGAACACTCTATTAAAATAAGGCTTTGATAGGACATGCCATCTTCCTGTTGCCTTATTTCCAAGTTTTTGATAATTTTTCTTACTATTTCTTCTGGCCTCTCCTTGTATACACATCTCTTCTATATTACTGTCTAGTTTATGGCATCATTTAATAAACTCTTCCCCTCTGCCTTTGCCAGAATAACACTTCCCTGGAGAGATGGAAGTAATTAAGTGTGTGAATTCAAAGGGGCTCCCTGCAGGGCTATAGGCATCACGCTAAGTAAGAGTAAATAGAAATTGTTTGAGATGTCAACAATTAGAGCAGGCATAGTCAATAAGAATTTAGAGGTAAGATTAGCAATAGATAAGCCACTAAATAGGAAATATTTCTTTTGAGAGTTAATGGAATTTTTATTTGGGAAATTCTGAGAGTCTTAGTGTCTCTCTGTGAGGATACAAATGTTTCAAACAGATTTTTCATTCTAATTTTAGACATTTTGGATGTTGCATTAGAAATGCCTTCATGTTTTGAACAGATATAATTAAATGCTATTTAATGTGCCCTTCAGAATGAGACACTTCAATAATTTACTGTACTTCATACCATGGTGCTTAAGTCCAGAGCAGTGATTACACCAAATTGATCTCTTGACATTTTTCACAGCACTTCATTTTCAAAGTAGTTGGTCTTGTACACATGCATATCAACCAAAAATATTGCAATTCAGAGGAGCTCTTCAACAAACTGTCAAATAAATCTGTCCTTCTTCAATGCTTAATTCACTTGAAAGCTGAATCCTATAGATTTGATGGTTACCTAAATGAGTGTAATTACTCTTCATTTTAGGGCTTCTAAAAATGCTTCTTCTTGTTTAAAATTACTCAATTTGCATTCACCTCAGTAATGTGTGGATGTTATTTGTTGTTTGGGAGCCTAAATTAAATAAAATATAATTTAATATATTTAAGTGCCTAATATAGCAAAGGTTCTGCTTGTGATGGCCTGTTTTTTTTTTTTTTTTTTTTTCTTTTCTTTTCCTTTTCTTTCTTTTAACTTCTGAATTATTTCGTCTCTTGTTTCTACAAAATAGAGATTAAGTGTCTGGTTCATAGGGCAATTAAAGAGTAGAAAAGAAAACAGATAGAAATATACATAGAAATTAATCTGAAGGAGACAATTTGTTTCACTTTCCTAAAATAGGAGCTTTGCCCCTTTGACACTCCCTCAGGCCATGCCTTAGGATTTGGTTTTATGTGGATTATTTTCATTAAGTCACTTGGTAGAACATGGGGCTCCAAGTAATGGGGCTCCAAGAAAACAATTTATAATATCGTTTTGGTGGTGGTTTAGTCGCTAAGTAGTGTCAGACTCTTGCGACCTCATCGACTGTAACCTGCCAGTCTCCCTGTCCATGGATTTCCCAGGCAAGAATACTGGAGTGGCTTGCCAATTCCTTCTCCAGGGGATCTTTCCCACCCAGGAATGGAACCCAGGTCTCCTGTGTTGCAGGCAGATTCTTTACCGACTGAGCTGTGAGGGTAAACAGATAAATATCTGCTCTTAAAATATACAAATAAGTCTTTAAATCTTTATGTAAGATGTAAATTAGCATGAAGTCAAATCAAACACTGAAAAGAGACTGTCATTCAGACCCAAACAAGGAGCTCCAACTAGGTTTTTTAAAATAAACATTTAAAATAAACATCTAATCGAACAAATCAAATAAATTTCTTAAACATCTGTCTGATCTCTCTCTGATGCACACATATTCCATCACCTTTTAAAAAGTTTAATATTCTGTTTTTTTTTTTCTGAATGCTTCAACTAACATTTACCAAATGTTTCCTGCAGCCACAGCATTGCTCCAGTATTTACAGTAAATGCTTTATGTCTGCCCTTTACTAACACTCAACAACAATCCCATGTTTTAGATTTACAATTTTATAACAACTGAGTAAATAGCAAAGCAGATATTTCAAGACATTAACCCACTATCACACAGTTAATAATTGGCAGAACTGAGTTTTAAATAGTAACTTGAAACTTTTAGGCCCATCTTTTTTCCATTTCATCATTATCCTTACAAATATGTCAATTGTTATGAGATCAGTTTTTGATAATCTTCCACTTGGGTTAAGCTAGTTGGTACATTTTTAAAGAGTTAAAAGTCTTCTTACGTTAAGAATTCACACAATTTTTCAAATAGGGCATTCTTCCCACCCTATTAAAAATCTCTCTTTACAATGTTGCACCTGATAGATATATATATTTTTTTCCAGTTGACTCTGCTTGGATTAAAGTACTAATGTATTGAGCCAAATAAACCAATTTTAGTTAAAAGATTAAATTAGACTGTTATCAGTTGATCCCAAAAGGAATTTTGATATCATATCCAAGTTTCTATTTTTTTAGTTTATCAAAATGAGAATACATATAATGGTGGATATTTGAATGCATGAAGAAATGATTCAGAGTAATAAACTGGAGACATAATTTTCCATTTTATCAGATCTTTGACAGTACTTATTTAAAATTTTAGATAATTTGAAAATTCAAAGAGAATTTGTTTTGGGGGAATTAAAATTTAATTCTTACATTGTGCCACAAGAAATATTTTTATATTTTTTTTAGGTACAAGACAATATTTATCATAGATCCTTAAATAAAATAAGTTCTTATTTATTACATCTGCTGTACTTATAAGAGATATAATTGTAGTTAAGTTTCTCCGTGTTTCTGAGCCTTGATTTTTTTTTTATTTTCCTGGATAAAATGTGTGTATTTTATATCTTCTTCTTTGAATAACTGCAAAGCTAAATGAGAGAATTAATATAAATTGTCTCACAGTAACTCATTACTGGTTGGGTCTATTAACTTTTTCCTCTCTATCATTGACAGGAATAACTTGGAAAGTATTGCAATATTCATACTTCTTTCTTCCAATAATGGGACCATGGTATAGGCAGTGTGAAAAGCTTTGTTGCCTGAGTTCTTTGTAATATTTTTCCATGTCCCATTTTTCTGTTGTGACATTTTATGAAACGTAAGTTTACTATATAAGTATCGGTAATTAGTATGTTACAGAATTATGGTTGAAGCATTGCCATTTTGTGTGTTTAAAGCATATTAACAATCTAATCAAATTTTGATTCTCTATTTCTCTTTTTCATAGACATTGGCAATTATTGATAAACTTAACAATTAAAATAATATTTTTTACGTTGGAATGCTCCCAAATTTCCACTACAAAAAGGAAGAGTATTTTGGAAAATGTCCTTTTATCTGTCCTATCCACCTTAGTTTCCAAAAATAGAAGTATTACAGTGCTTGATAACCACCTTTATACACCTAAGAATTGAGTATATAGTGATAGTGTTTTCATGTCAGTAATGAAAGTGGTAATTAATCATCATGATAACAACATAATTAATAATTTTCTGTCAAATACTGTATGCAGCACTTTGCATGTATTATAAAGGTATTCAAGGTGACTTTGAGAATAGTTAATATTTTCATTTCCGGGAAAGCATCTTGTCCTAGATTTCATATGAAGTAGGTAGCAGAACATATCTACCAACACTTGCTTCTTAGACCAAAAACCATGCTCCTAATTTCCTACTTTGGGACTTCATTTGACAATGAAATCCCCTGTTGGGATCATCAGCATTAGTCTATTTACTTGTTCTAAGTCTTACATCAAGGCTATAGTTTTCCAAAAGGAAAGGGAATTATCTAGTTCTTCAGTCTGTGCTACTACAAACTGCACATAGGCAGTTTTGGACAAGTTAATTGAAAAATAAAAAGAAAATATACAAAATAATGTCAATAGCTTCATTGTATTCCTTTGTGGACACATGCTGTGAAGCAGTTAGGTTTCAGTTCAGTTCAGCTCAGTTCAGTCGCTCAGTCATGTCTAACTCTTTGCGACCCCATGAATTGCAGCACGCCAGGCCTCCCTGTCCATCACCAACTGCTGGAGTTTACTCAAACTCATGCCCATCGAGTCAGTGATGCCATCCAGCCATCTCATTCTCTGTTGTCCCCTTCTCCTCCTGCCCCCAATCCCTCCCAGCCTCAGGGTCTTTTCCAATGAGTCAACTCTTCGCATGAGGTGGCCAAAGGATTGGAGTTTCAGCTTCAGCATCAATCCTTCCAATGAACACTCAGGACTGATCTCCTTTAGGATGGACTGCTTGGATCTCCTTGCAGTCCAGGGAACTCTCAAGAGTCTTCTCCAACACCATAGTTCAAAAGCATCAATTTTTTGACACTCAGCTTTCCTCACAGTCCAACTTTCACATCCATACATGACCACTGGAAAAACCATAGCCTTGACTAGACAGACCTTTGTTGGCAAAGTAATGTATCTGCTTTTTAATATGCTATCTAGGTTGGTCATAACTTTCCTTCCAAGGAGTAAGAGTCTTTTAATTTCATGGCTGCAGTCACCATCTGCAGTGATTTTGGAGCCCCAAAAAATAAAGTCTGACACTGTTTCCACTGTCTCCCCATCTATTTGCCATGAAGTGATGGGACCAGATGCCATGATCTTAGTTTTCTGAATGTTGAGCTTTAAGCCAACTTTTTCGCTCTCCTCTTTCACTTTTATCAAGAGACTTTTTAGTTCATCTACACTTTCTGCCATAAGGGTGGTGTCATCTGCATATCTGAGGTTATTGATATTTCTCCCGGCAATCTTGATTCCAGCTTGTGCTTCTTCCAGCCCAGTATTTCTCATGATGCAGTTAGGTTTAGTCTCTTTCAATTTACTATTTTGTGTCCTTATCAACTCCACTACCTTGAAATTCCTTCTGTTTACATTGTTGCATAATTTGTTTAAATGTTTCTTCTTTGGAAAAAAATCCACAACTACTATTGCTCAATCAAAGCATGCACCCATTACAACACTGAGTTATACTGTATGGTACTGTTACCTAGAAAGACAGTCCCAGTATTGCTTTCATAGTAGTGAAAGGTGAGGGTGATGATTTCTCCCACTTTCAATCATATGTATGTGTTTAGTTGCTCAGTCTTTCTCTGACTCTTTGCAACCCTTTGGGTTGTAGCCCACCGTGCTCCTTTGTCCACGGAATTTCCCAGGCATGAGCAATGGAGTGAGTAGCCATTCCCTTCTCTAGAGTATCTCCCCAACCCAGGGATCAAACCTGCACCTTCTGTGTCTTCCGTAGTGGCAGATGAATTCTTTACTGCTGAGCCACCTTGGAAGTCCTTTAATCATACAATGAAGATGAAAGTGTTAGTCTCTCAGTTGTGTATCAGTTGTGTCTGACTCTTTGTAACCCTATGGACTGTAGTTTGCCAGGCTCCTCTGTCCATGTAATTCTCCAGGCAAGAATACTGGAGTGGGTTGCCATTCCCTTCCCTGGGAGATCTTCCCTACTCAGGGATTGAACCTGAGTCTCCTGCATTGCAGGTCAATTCTTTACCATCTGAGCCACTAGGGAAGACTTTATAAGTGACATTTCCTTCTTCTCCTTTCCTGTCTTCATCTGAAGCAGACACTGATGAGCTCTTCTCTTCACCTGAGGAATTCCTCTCACAACCTGCTACCTCAGGCTCCAAAGGTTGATTTGAGTCTCAAAGTCACAAAATATTCTGAGCTCTTTGCTTCTTTAACAATAAGGTTTCCTCAAAAACTGGCAGACTTCTGATTGATTGTAATTATTTCCATATGTCAGTAACAGAAAACTATTACCCAGACAAAATTTAAACTCTCTTTTCTTTCCTTACACCTCACCTCTATGCACCTTCCCTCCTCAGATCTAGAGATGATCTAGAATCAGAGTTGAGTGTAGAGGTGAAATTCTTAATCTAATTGTTCAAACAACATCAATTTGTTTAACTGACACTCCTTAACAAGTGTTTCTTCTTCTTCCTTTTTTTTTTTTAAACTCAAAGTATTTTCAGACCTGCCTTTCAGTTGTTGGGGTCCACATTGCAGCCAGCTTTTACACACTTTTAAAACTTTGGACTATCTCTGTTTCCTTTTGTCTCTTTCTGCTTAAATACAAAGAAATACTGTGATAATGTCATTCTCATAGTATTTTCATGAAAAGTGAAAGTGAAAGTGTCTGTCTTGGTGACCCCATGGACTGTAGCCCACTAGGCTCCTCTGTCCATGTAGCCATTGCCTTCTGCAGCGGATCTTCCTGATCCAGGGATCGAACCTGTGTCTCCTGCGTTGGTAGGTGGCTTCTTCACACTGCACAGTCATTAATAGCCATCAGAGTCCAATTGATTTGTCACTTAGCATACTGTCAGCCTTATAAGTTATCACAGATGATAATTTGAGAAAAAAAATTGCTACCTCATAACTTGATACAGGACCCAACTGCAAGGTGCTAATACTAATGTTGATATTGGTTGGAGGAATACTAGCAGCTTGAATAGACAGACCCCACAATGTTAGTAGTTTAACAAAGTAGAAGTTTATATTCAGCTCAGATAAAAATAAGTTGGGAATAAAGGTAATTCTGTTCCACACTGATTCTGAGACCAGGGTCCTTCCTTATTGACTCTCTTATCCTACTCTAAGGATGTAGAATGCTTTTGACATCTCTCATGGGCCAGGCCTAAGTGTAGGTTTTACCACGTTCAGCCAAACAGCTTTGGCAAGATCTTAGAGAAAGGAAAGAGGTGTAACACAGCTGAATGTCAAGGAGGAAAGAGAAACTGTTGGTAAACATAAGCCTGTTGTTTAACTGCTTGGAAGCAATAAACACTTTAAGGGGTAACTTTAATTTTAGCTGCCTTGTTGAAGTTGGGACATAGTCTGAATAAGAATGAAGATAAAAACACAGTATTGTTCTTTTTAAAAAATTTATTTTACTAAGAAATAAAATGAAAAAATAGGAAAAATGTATCTTCATGATGTTTTTTCAATGAAAGTAATTCAAAACTATCATTTGACTGGAAAATTTTAAAAATATAAAGATTTGAAATATATTTATATATATCTACCAAATAAATTAAAAGTTAAACATATTCTTCCTCCTTCATTTAACAACCTGATGTATCTAAATCTATTTTGGTTACTTGCCTTTAAAAAGAAATAAAATTATGATTATACATATACACACACACACACACACACACACACACACATCCTTCATGGAAGAAAAAGCACAATATATTTTCAAGTGCTATCCTGGGATTCCCCAGTTACACTAGAAAAAAAGCAAAATTGACAAACGAAGTAATGCATTTCTCTTTCTGTAGTTGAACCTCTTGCTAATTGATGCCCTATCAAACCCTGTTAGCCAAATACTATTATGTAATAATGCCAAACCCTAAATTCCTTCAATAGTTATGCATTAAACATCTCCCATATGTAAAAAATGGTGTGATTTAAGGGGAATTCAATAATAAATGACACACATCTACCTTAAGAGAATTATAGTTGGATATAATGGTTATCAGATGATATTTCTCTGATGGACAGATGTTCAGGATAACCTGTGAACTCATTAGACAAGAAGTCTCAGGCTCCACCAGCAATCTGTTTTTAACAAGCCTTCTGGGTGATTCTGATGGGAGCTAAAGGTTGAGTATCACTGGTCTAATGAGATCCTCTAGGGGAAGTTGCGATGTATTAGAGAATACACACCCCTCCCCACCCTATCTTGACCAGAGCATCTTTCTAAATTACAACAGTAAATAGTCAAGCATGTAAGAACTGAATGCAGCTTTTTTACCTGCATTATGTCCTGTGCACATTATTAAGATAAATATCCCTGTAAATAAGTGACAGCAGAGAAGGTCTTGCAGGTATTTGGTAAGCAGATACATAATCTAAAATACACATATATACACATGTGTATATATATATATAATAAAATTCAATTCAAAAAGCATGCTTTTACTTCTCTTTATATCAAATCTGCCCTTTTCCTCTGCAAAGTCTATAAATATATAGATAATATGGAACAAATCTAAAGGAACAATCAAGACACAGAAAGAAAGCTATTCTGTTAACTATAACAGTAAATATAGATTTTCTGATTGAGAAATATTTCACTCATCTTTATTTGAGCTAAGATTAAAAGGAAAGTATGGTTAGTTACATTGGGATTGTTACTATAGAAACATGTAGAATGCTTTGTTGTATTTTCATAAAGATGTGGAAGATATAATTAAAGTCATTAAAAGATCCCAAACTCAGTAGCCTAAAGGCAGCAGGCATAATTTGAGCATTTATGGCTGGATGGGAAGGCAAGTAGTGTGGAGAAGACTATGATAACCTGGAGATGATGGGACACTTTAAAGTGAGCATCTATCATCTCATAGAGACTGTTACCAAACTGAGTAGACATCAAATTTCAGCAGATCTCCAAGTTTTTTGAAAGAAGTTAAAAATTCCTATTTTTAAGTAAAATCTCTAAGTGCTTTAATATTTTGAAGTAAATTATAATTCATGCCATTGCATTGGAAAAATGACATGCTTCTGAGTGAGAATATGCCCTAGAATATCCACTTGTTTATAAACTGTGCATTGCATCATATTTTTGTGCAAATTAAAAATAATTATTTCTGAGTTTTGTATCAGGAAAATAATTTGTTTCTATTTTGAAACTATGAAATATAAAATATGAAAATGCATCCTTTTGAACTTGGGTACCCAAAGGCTTTTTAAGTCCTTGTCTTCAATTTTTGGTCAGCTATCAGGAAACGTGTAGCCATTTCCAATTACATTTTCTGAAAGATTTTGGTTTTGACATTTTATTTTTCCTATGTCTCCTTTTATTGATCATTCCATTTTTTAAATTTACTTATTTTTAATTGAAGGATAATTGTTTTATAATATTCTGTTGGTTTCTGCCAAATATCAACATGCATCAGCCATAAGTATAGATATGTACCCTCCCTCTTGAACCTCTGTCCCACCCTATCATGCGCCTCTAGCTTGTCACAGAGCATCAATTTGAGCTACCTGAGTCATACAGCAAATTCCCATGGTGTTCCCATTTCAATTTTGTTTTGTTTTATTTTATGGTATGTGAACTCAGATATTCTTCTGGCGTCTCAAGTTGCTAAGTACATGTGTAATTACATTTACATACAACCCTCAGTTGCAGAGGTTTCATCCATATTTTGAACAGGAAGTTCAGATTCTGGAATGATTGCACATATAAAATATATCTGGGATTTCTCAGTGTGCCCATAACTGCATCCTCAGCCCATATCCCACAGTGGCAGACACTAGAAAGCTGCACCTGTGAGACTCTATCACCTAGAACACAAGCATCTTACTGCTGGATGTGAAGTAAAGTTGAACATGATACAGTCATCTCAAGGTATCCTGTGTCCCTGAGAACTCTGAAAATTCTGTGTTCCCAAAGGAGTGTGTCAGTGACTATGCCTGCAAACTGGAATGTTTTAATTCTCTTTGCTGCTACCACCACTGATGAGTTATCCCTTATACAGGCCCAGTGTAGATTTTCAATGAGATAAGTAGATCAGGACATGATGGTACTTTAAGAGGAGGAGAAAGATTTTCCTTCTCTCTGAGGCATGCTGAGGCTGTATGTGTTTGGTTTTAACAGAATTACTGCTTAAATTCTAAGTCCTCTGCATCTATACACATGGGCTTTTCCTCCAAATTCCTATGGAGTAACATGATGCTTGGATTGATAATCAAAATCTACTGTGACCTATGACCTTAACGACCTCTTCTGGGACTTCCCTGGTGGTCCAGTGGCTAAGACTCTGTGATCCCTATGCAAGGGGCCCGAGTTGATTCCTGGTCTGAGAACTAGATCCCACATGACTCAACTGAAGGTCCCATAGGCTGCAACAAAGATTGAAGATCTGTGTGCCTCAACTAAGGCCCAGCACAGCTAAATACATAGAAAATAAGAAATGAACAAGCAAATAAATTAATGCATAAACAATAAGTAAATATTAGAATGACCGCTTCTCTCCAGAAACATAAAAATTAGTCCTCACCTTAGTACCCGAGACAGATGCCCCCCTCATGTTTTCTGTTTTTGTTTTTTTCGAAAAGTTTGTCCTTTAATGAATCCACATCCATCCAATTCTTTCAGATATGTGATCATGACTTTGGAAGCTAGCAGATCCATGGCAGAGGGAAGCTGTAATACAGAAATATGAATTACTCTGGACCTGTGTACTTGTGGGAGAGGGCATGTATTAATTTTCTATTTCTATGTAACTAATCAACATACTTTTAGGCACTTGTCAAACTTATGTATTAGCTGTTAGTTTCTGTGCAGAAGAGGTCAGGCACCACTTAACTAGGTCTCTGCTCAGGGTCTCTAAACACTGCAGTCAAGTTACCAGCCTAGTTAAAGCATTCTCATTGGAAAGCTAGATGGGGAAAGAATCTGCTTGCAAGCTCATTCAAGTCATTGGCAGAATTCATTTTCCTCTGGATGTAGAAATGCATGGCTTATTCCTTCAAAGTCAGTAGAATAGTTTTCTAACCTCACGAGGGTCCTGCCTCTCCTTTTATTTAATGAAAAACAGGCCCACTCAGGCTAATCTCCCTTTTGATTACCTCAAGTCAATTGATTTTTGTTGTTGTTCAGTTACTAGGCCATGTCTGATGCTTTGCAACCCCATGGATTGTGGCATGCCTGGCTCCTCTGTCCTCCACTATCTCCTAGAGTTTGCTCAAATTCATGTCCTTTGAGTCAGTCCTATTTGACCATCTCATCCTCTGCCACCCTCTTCTCTTTTTGCCTTCAGCCTTTTGCAGCAACAGTGTCTTTTCCAATGAGTAGACTCTTCTCATCAGGTGGCCAAAGTATTGGAGCTTCAGCTTCAGCAACAGTCCTTCCAATGAACAGTCAGGGTTAATTTCCTTTAGGATTTATTGGATTGATCCCCTTGCAGTCCAAGGGTCTCTCAAGAGACTTCAATTAGAAAGCATCCAACTGATTAGGGACTTCAATTAAATTTGAAAAATCCTTTAACTTTTACCATGTAAATGAACATTTGTCATAATTTATTGCCTAGAAGCAAGTCACAGATTGTGCCTGTATTCCAGGGAAAAAGATGATATAAGTGCATGACCCAAAGGGCTTACCTGAGGGTCTGTCTGCCACAGGGATCTTCTGAGCTCTACTTGAATGCATTAATACAGTTGAAGAATCACTTTACTTGCCAATAGAATCTCAGTAGAGGCTCTTAATCAGCTATAATATACTGTTCTATTTATATTTGAATAAGACATTTAAACACATAACTCTTTGTGACCCTTTAAACTGTAGCCTGCCAGGCTCCTCTGTCCATGGAGATTCTCCAGGCAACACTACTGGAGTGGGTTGTCATGCCCTCCTTCGGGGGATTTCCCAACTCATGGATCAGGCCTGCATCTCCTGTGTCTCCTGCATCGCAGGAGGATTCTTTGCCCACTGAGCCATCAGGGAAGCCCTTACGATATAGGGTGGGAATCAAATAAGTAATGGATTATTCACATATACTTTATGAAAATAAGAAACGTTCCAATAACCGAAAGGACTTAGCCCACCAGTTTCTAACTGGGGGCAAAATTTCTGTAACATATGTCCTAGCTCCTTTTACTTTTATAAAAACCTGATATAGTAACTTCTCATATTGCAAATGTAAAGAGGTTACAAAACATATTTATGCTTTATGTCCTAGAATACATTATGTCCTAGAAATGAGTTTGGAATCCAAATTTTCTTGAGTCAACATTCAATTGTTATGCTCCGTTTCCCTTCCTTGAGTTATATTGTCTTTGTGGTGAGAAACTGAAGAGGTTTTAAACAGAGTTTTATAGATATAAAAATATGATTGCTTTATGAATAGATAGAAAATAATCATCAGAGTATTATATGAACTGAACTACAGAAGTGTTAAGCTAAACTAGGCATGTAGTTACATTAGTTATTGTAATATTTACTGCATGCCCATTATATACCAGCAGTGCTTTAGGTTCTGAGAATACAAACATGATATCTTTCTTATCAGCATTGGGTACCAGCTGTTTGTAAGACGTGTATTAAGTTAACCTTAAAAACACATTTCAATATGCAGTAGTTGCAGACAAGTATTGTTTGATTCCACTTTCATGAGGAACCTAGAATAGTCAAATTCATAGTCAGAAAGTATATTGGTAGATGCCAGGGGAGTTAGTGTTTAATGGGAGCAAGAGTTTCAGCTTAGGAAGGTGAGAAATCTGGGAGATGGATGCTGATGAGAGTCGCACAACAATGTGACTACACTTAGTGCTCCTGAACTGAACAGTTACATATGGTTTAAAGTAATGTGACTTTTACAACAATACAGAAAATTAAGAAAAAATGTTTTGGAACCTAGTTTTTGACTTTTTGAGCCATGTGATCCTGAGCTAGAATGACAGTTCCTTCACTCACAAATTACAGAGCTTGGGTAAGTGGTTTAACCTTGCCAAGTCTGTGGAATGATGTCTTAGTACTCATCTCGCAAGACTTTTAAAAAGGTAAGGAGAAACAATTCACATCGAGTGTTTAGTACCCTGCATATAATATAATGATCAATAAATGTCAGCTAAAGAAAATAATATTGGGGAGGAGATTAATAATAATAATAGTAATCATGAGCCCCAAATATGAATTTTAGTGCTCTGTGAAAAAAGTATACAAGGGAAAGCTTTCTAAAATGTGAAATGTTGATAATAAACTTGTGGTGAGTCAGGAATCAGTCTGACCCATGGATGCATATTGCTGTCTAACCTTATTTCCAGACTTATACAGGAAACAGTGGACTGATCTATTGGTCTGTGCCACATGTAGCTTACCAGAGCCCATCCTCACATTGTGTATTTGTTTTACTGTATCTGCCTGAGCATTTAAGCATTTTGAGTCAGTAATCTTGAAGCTAGAAGTGATGAATGGTTTTCACTTAGTGCCTAGACTTCTAGCACAGCGTAAACATAAACATGGTAGGGGAAGATGTGACCTGATTTGAAGAAATGTCATTTTGTATGCACATCTGAGGAGGTCTCAGAATTTTATAACACTGCAATACTCCAAAGCTGAGCTAACAGAATATCATACAGGAAAATGAAAATTTACCCTAGCTAAAAATCTTATATCACCAAAAGGAGATGGTAAACATACTCAGGAGAAATATATTATAGGTTAAAAAAATATCAACCTCTAATTTTCGAATATCTAGAAAAACCTCTTTCTCCTCAAATCACATCAGAATAGCATAAAATATACAAAGTTTAAAAGCAACAAAGTATATCCTCCATCTACCACTAATTACATTTATTTAGACAGTGAAAATCCGCTGGCTCTTTTGACAACTGCTAGGGCTTCCCAGGTGGCTCAGTCGTAAGGAATCCACCTGCAAATGCAGGAGACTTGACTTAGATCCTGGGGTAGGGAAAATCCCCTGCAGAAGGAAGTGGCAACCCATCGCAGTATTCTGGCCTGAAAAATCCCATGGACAGAAGACCCTGGTGGGTTATAGTCTATGGAGCTGCAAAGAATCAGATATGGCTGAGCAACTAGGCATGCACACACACAAACCCTAAGTGACTGAAATAATGTGGACATTCTTCACAGAATTATGAAACCAACTCCCAGTTAGAGCATGATGTGTATTGGTTATCAAAAAACTGACATACTTAACTACTGAAGATTTCACATGCTTGTACAGGTAAAACATATTTTTGTGTTACTAGTATTGGTGTTTCATTTGATTTATCAAAAGGCACATACAAACCTGTAAACTTTATTTAGAATACTGGAGCATAATGATAAAATATTTTGTGTGCTGTTTAAAGTATGAAGGAGGACTCTCCCACAAGAAAAGTTCAATGTAAAAAAATTAAAACTTATTTTAACTCTAAATAATAATACTGTTACTTACTTTTGCAAATCATGTCAATCAATGTCAATCAATATGAAAAGTGGTCAGATATTTATTTGCTCATTAAAAACTGGGGATATTGTATAGCAGAGTTATCTAGAAATGTGAGTTTAGATGGAACTTCCTATCAGCAACTTCAAACACCTCAATCTGCATAATATAAATATAGTTTTGACTAATCACAGTTCCCTGATAGCTCAGTTGGTAAAGAATCTGCCTGCAATACAGGAGACCCTGGTTTGCTTCCTGGGTCGGGAAGATCCGCTGGAGAAGGGGTAGGCTACCCAATTCACTATTCTTGGGCTTCCCTTGTGTCTCAGTTGGTAAAGAATCCGCCTGCAATGTGGGAGATATGGGTTTGATCCCTGGTTTGGGAAGATCCCCCGGAGAAGGTAAAGGCTACCCACTGCAGTATTCTGGCCTAGAGAATTCCATGAACAGAGGAGCCTGGCAGGCTACCATCTGTGGGATCACAAAGAATAGGACATGATTGAGCGACAACACTACAATAACACTAATGTCATATGGACATGCTAAGGGGCTTCAATCGTATCAATCTCTGGTGACCCCATGGATTGTAACCTGCCAGGCTCCTCTGTCCATGAAATTCTCCAGGCAAGAATACTGAAGTGGGTTGCCATGCCCTCCTGCAGGGGATCTTCCCAATCCAGGGATTGAACCCAGGTCTCCTGCATTGCAGGCACATTCTTTACTCTCTGAGCCACCAGGAAAGTCCAAGAATACTGGCGTGGGTAGCCTATCCCTTCTCCAGGGGATCTTCCTGACCCAGGAATTGAATTGGGGTCTCCTGCATTGCAGATGGATTTTTTACCAGATGAGCTACCAGGGGAGCCTAAAGAATGCATACCAGTGTATAAATGGCATAGTGCAATAAACCAAACAAACATCACTTAAAAAAAAATATTGTGTTACTTCCCCCATATATTGCCTTCACAGCAGCTTTGTCATTTCTAATTTTGTTATCCCTTAATGATGTTTGGTCTTATGTCAGAATTTTTCTGGCCACTTACAGTTGCAAGAACTTTCTTTAAGTCTGGTAGAGATTACTAAATTCAAAATCCAGTTTAATCCATTTCTATCTTTACCCCACTCTTGTCCCTCTTATTTCTTCTCTTTTCCCTCCATATCTGCAGTCCCAGCAGTACCTGATATGAACCCTCATTATTTGACTGAAAGGGCTAAGGTGCAGTCATTATCCCCTTTTTAAATTCTGGCCTCCAAGATTGGGTATTAGGGAGGAATGTTGATGGAGATAGGGCTCATTTTATGGAAATGAGCGTATATCTTTGTGTTGGAGGAATTTTCACACTTTGTTCTTCTTCAGGCTGTTTCCATCAGAAGATTCTAGTCATGTGACATGCATATTTTTCATAAGGTGTTAGCTTTCTGCCTAACATTGCCCTACAGTTTTGCTTACATCAGTGTACTACGGATAAGTGATATAACCCCAGAATAAAGTACAGAAAAGTTAGTCCTATGTGTGTGTGTGTATAGTTCTCATGTCTGAAAGCTTGGATTCTGACAGATTTTTATAATATATCTCTGAAAGGAGATTTTCTGCTTGTTAAAATATTAATCCTCCTGTCTCCTCTAGTTCTCTCCACTTGGGTCAATGTCAAAGTAATCATAAATAAAACCCAAGAGCTGGATCTACCCAGAGAGAGAAGATGGTGTTAATTTCTCATTAATGTTTGTTCCTCCAATACTACTTGACATATAATAATCTATAAAATAAATAATATAGCACACTCTAAATATATATTTAGATAAACTGATTATTTGTAACCAGTGAATATGTTTTAGCTATATCACTTATATATATTTCCACATATGTGTGTATATATATAATACACATATCTATGTATTATATGTATATATGTATATATATATATATATATATATGTTTAGTGTTTGATAAATAAGACCAGACTTCTGGTATGGAAGTAAATCACATTGATAGAGTAATATGCTATTAATAACATCAGGAAGTTTCCAGAAGATGTAAAATGATGACTTAATAAATAGATGTTTATGTAGATATTAGATCTTTTTTCTCACTTCATTTTATGTTTCTTTACTTTCTTATATATATCTGTATATTTAATTACATTCAATACAACCAAATTTTCTGTTAGATAAATTCCTGGCAGGGTTAGGTTATGAACAGGAGATTATTTACTTCCTCCTAACTAGTCCTATGTGTTACTATTAAAAACAAAATATAATGAGACAAGTGAGTGACATGAAGTATGGATCTGAATTTTTCTATGATATCAATTTCAATACATGTTAAGAATTATTACGTATCAAATTACATTATGGAAATGTTTTCTTCAAGGGGATGGTGGAGTGTTGTCTAAGAGTGTACTTTTTATGTGCTATGCACTTGCTTGGATTGTCTATAGAGTAGAAAGATTCTATAATTCACTACCCAAACCCAGATACTTTGAAGTATGAAAAGTATAAAACACTCATACTCCTGTCAGGATGACAAGGATAAAATGAGATCTTCCAGGGCAGACTGGGATGTGGCTACCTTACTGAGAAATCTAGCACCAAACATAATAGGTTCTTCCCTGTATCTTTCCACTGGCATCTTTTTTCCCCCAATATTTATTTTTATTTATTTGGCTGCACTTTGTCCTAGTTGCAGCAGGCAGGATCTTTATTTATGGTGTGTGAACTCTTAGTTGCGGTTGTGGAGTCTAGTTTCTTAACCAGGGGTCCAGCCAGCTGGTCTGCATTGGGAGCTTGGAGCCTTAGCCCCTGGACCATCAGGGAAGTCCCGCCTCTGGCACCTCAAATGCAGCTCTGATAACTTGATACCGGCTAGGTTCTTCACATTCTTGTGTTTCATTGATCTTGACTTGCACCTGAGGCACTCTCCTCCTTTGGTTCCTTATTGGACAAAGCTTTCTTGAGTATCCTACTGCTTCTGTGCTCCTTCCCCTTCTGATGCCCTCAGGCAGAAGATTGCCTTTCTCCCTATCCTGGCTGAACTGAGCAGTCACTAAATGCCTGCTGGCTTTTCCTCTGTGCCGAGGTTTGTAAGAACACATTTCCTTCTTGACAGGATAATAATTTGATTATACTGATTATGTGTTCTTCACGCACAATCCCCATTCCACACTGATTGCTCTGAGTTTTATTATAGAAACGCCTCAAGGCATAGTTCATTTTGTGGAGAGAAAATGCCTTATGTATTTTAAGAGACTTGGTTTCTGTTTTCGAGAGCAAAACTGGAGAACTCTAATCCATAAGTTTATGCCTTAAACAGTGAAAAAGGTTTTGGTTTTGTTTTCCCACATACCCAGATTTGGCAAAGATGCCTCTGGCTGTGGAAGGGAGAAAAGCAAATGAGGAAATGTGAAGTTGGCAACCTGCTCCAGTATTCTTGCTTGGAGAATCCCATGGACAGAGGAGCCTGGTAGGTTCCAGTCCTTGAGGCTGCAAAGAGTCAGACATGACTGAGCAACTAACACTAACTAACTGAAAAGTTGTAATGATCTGTGTTATTCGTGAACATGGTCTAGGAAAGAGGTAGCTGAAAGATGGAGCTCAAAGCTGGAGGGGACCTACCCTGTTTCCTGGTTGGATCCTGGGGAAATAAGTTCTGTTTCTCTTAAATACCAACATGCCTTAGTGACAGTAGAATGTAAATGTGACAAAAAGGATGTGAGTCAAACCCACTCTCCCCCACCTCCTGCAGCCCTTTACTGGCATCAGTATGTGTGTGTGTGTGTGTGTGTGTGTGTGTGTGTGAGTCACTCAGTTGTGTCTGGCTCTTTTGCAACCCCATGGACTGTAGCCTGCCAGGCTCCTCTGTCCATGGAATTCTCCAGGCAAGAATACTGGAGTGGGTTGCCATTCCCTTCTCCAGGGGATCTCCCCATTACAGTCAGGGTCTCCCACATTACAGGCAGATTCTTTACCATCTGAGCAGCCAGGGTGATGTCAGAGATGATCCCAATTTTCCCACCTCCTTGAAAGGAGCAAAGTGGTAACCCTGAGATACTGGTGAGCATTCAGAGACATTGAGGACATGAGCAGTCCCCTGAGAAGAAAGGTCAGAAACCCACTGAGACCATAGGATTCTCTGTTGGAACAAGCCAAGATGGTTGCCCCTCCCTGACACTCAGTCCTCCTTCACCACCTCCACCTGTCACCTTGAAAAGGATAAAATCCAGAAATCCAGAAAAGACAGCTTTCATTTGCATAGACAGAATTCCTTAGGATTTGACTAAATTCAATATTGAAATAGAGATTGAGTTTTTGTTTTTGTTTAAGTAACAAAAGCTACATTTTGGACATCTGGCTGTAGATTATACATCAAGCGGCTTTTCAAGTAGAGAGAGAAGATCAGAACTCAAAGACACTAAGGAGCTGTAATTGGCCAGGTCCCGTGTTTGGTATTTTGCATATATTATCTCATGCATCCTGCAAAATAATTCATATACTTAGAGTCTTATTCAGAGTTCTTGCAGGAAAAAAACAAGTGTCTTTATTTAAAGGTTTGCAAGGAGATGGTTTATTTTGTGATGACATCCTAAGGAACACATGTGAGCTGTGGACAAAAGACCCAGAGAGGATAGAAAGCTAGCACACCTTGTCCTCTGGAGATGGTCACTGTGGACAGCTAAGGCTTGATCCATCTGGGTGCTGACAGATTGTGGAGAAAGTGCTTCTGACTCAGCTGCCCAGGGGCCCCCAAATAGGAATATTTGCCTACCAGTTAGCATTTCCTCTTTGATTGTTCATACCCTGGCACTTCAAAATTTGTGCATGCCGGAATGGCTGAGTTGGTTCCCTTAGTGTCTGTGTGCAAAACTAGCAAGATATCCTGGGATTAAAAAAAAAAAATAGGGTATATGCTAAGCATCCACAGCTGGTTGCCACACAAGAGCCAGAATAGCTTAGCAGTAAAGAATCTGTTTGCAATACAGGAGCTGCGGGAGATTCAGGTTCAATCCCTGGTTCAGGAAGATCTCCTGGAGGAGGAAATGGCTACCCACTCCAGTATTCTTTCCTGGAGAATTCCACCGACAGGGGAACCTGGCAGACTATAGTCCTTGGGGTCACAAAGGGCCGAAGTGACTGAGCACGCACATACGGAGGATGTGAAATATGACTTTAAAATTCATTTCATAGATCTAGAACTGTCTTCAGGGGTGTGCAACCAGAGCAGTCATGCCCTGTGTTCAGAAGGGGCTTGCACTGGGGGATTAATGCTCTGTGAAATTCTTGTGAATGTTAACTTAGAGTTTGTGTTTTCTAAGTGAAGTCAAATGGGGCAATAATGCACCCATTGGGACTTGTAATATCACACTAAAACCTTGTAACTCAGATTGGGACGTGAACTCACAGTCTTTTAACTGAGATATTACACCTGATCTTAGGACTTAATGAGGCTCAGATTCTTGATGTCTCCTTGCAGAAAGAACTTAGTGAGACAAAAAGTGACAGCTGAGAAGTAGGGGCTTCCCTGGTCATGCTAGTGGTAAAGAAACTGCCTGCCAATGCAGGAGACCTAAGAGACTCGGGTTCGGTCCCTGAGTTGGAAAGATCCCTTGCAGGAAGGCATGGCGACCCACTCCAGTATTCTTGCCTGGAGAATCCCAGGGATAGAGAAGCCTAGCTACAGCCCATAGGGTCGCACAGAGTTAGTCACAACTAAAGTGACTTAGCACTCACACACATAGAGATTTATTTAGAGAGAAACATATTTACAGATAGAGTGTGGGCCATCTCAGGTCAGAGCAGCATCAGAATATAGGGTTGTCAGTTTCATAGGTTAATAAGTGGGAGGAGTATTCTAATGATTAGGAGGAAGAGGTGGGGAATTCCAGGAATTGGGCCAACGCCCATTTGCCTGCAGTGCAGGAGACTGGGGTTTGATCCCTAGCTCAGGAAGATCCTCTGGAGAAGGAAATGGTAACTCAGTCCAGTATTCTTCCCTGGAGAATCCCATGGACACAGAAGCCTAGTGGGCTACAGTCCAAAGGATTGCAAGAGTTGGACTCGACTTAGTGACTAAACTACCACCACCACTTTTTGACTTCTTTGGTTGACCTTGGAACTGTCATGGTGCCTGTGGTGTGTCATTTAGCTCCCTGCTGTGTCACAATGAGCTCAAGTTTTGTTGAAAGCCAACTCCTCCACCATCCAGGTTCTATTTGATTCTAGTCAGTTTATGTCATGAGTGTCCTTGGGCTATGTCATTCTTAAAAGATTGTGCCCTGCCCAATTCCTTCCTGTTTCAGCATCACACCAGATCCCACCTCTCCCAGTCAGTCAGTCAGTTCAGTCACTCAGTTGTGTCAGACTCTTCGTGACTACATGGACTGCAGCACACCAGGATTCCCTGTCCATCACCAACTCCTGGAGCTTACTCAAACTCATGTCCATTGAGTCGGTGATGCCATCCAAACTTCTTATGCTCTGTTGTCCCCTTCTCCTCTTGCCTTCAATCTTTCCCAGCATCAGGGTCTTTTCCAATGAGTCAGTTCTTCATATCAGGTGGCTAAAGTATTGGAGTTTCAGCTTCAGTATCAGTCCTTCAAATGAATATTTAGGACTTATTCCCTTTAGGATGGACTGGTTGGATCTCCTTTCAGTCTAAGGGACTCTTAAAAGCCTTCTCCAACACCACAGTTCAAAAGGATAAATTCATTGGTGCTCAGTTTTCTTTATAGTCCAATTCTTACATCCATACATGACTACTGGAAAACCAAAGTTTTGACTAGAGGGACATTTATTGACAAAGTAATGTCTCTGCTTTTTAATATGCTGTTTGGGTTGGTCATAGCTTTTCTTCCAAGAAGCAAGAATCTTTTAATTTAATGGCTGTAGTCATCATCTGCAGTAATTTTGGAGCCCAAGTAAATAGTCTCTCACTGTTTTCATTGTTTCCCCATCTATTTCCCATGCAGTGATGGGACCAGATGCCATGATCTTAGTTTTCTGAATGTTGAGCTTTAAGCCAACTTTTTCACTCTCCTCCTTCACTTTCATCAAGAGGCTTTTTAATTCCTCTTCACTTTCTGCCATAAGGGTGGTGTCATCTGCATATCTGAGGTTATTGATAATTCTCCCAGCAACCTTGATTCCATCTTGTACTTCATCCAGCCGAGCACATCTCATGATATACTCTGCATATAAAGTAAATAAGCAGGGTGACAATATACAGCCTTGACATTCTCCTTTCCCGATTTGTAACCAGTCTGTTGTTCCATGTTCAGTTCTAACTGTTGCTTCTTGACCCACATACAGATTTCTCAGCAGGCAGGTCAGGTGGTCTGGTATTTCCATCTCTTTAAGAATTTTTCACAATTTCTTATGATTCACACAGTCAAAGGCTTTGGCATAGTCAATAAATCAAAAGTAGATGTTTTTCTAGAACACTGTTGCTTTATCAGTGATTCAGCAGATGTTGGCAATTTGATCTCTGGTTCCTCTGCCTTTTCTAAATCCAGTGTAGTTCACAGTTCACGTACTGTTGAAGCCTGGTTTGGAGGATTTTGAGCATTATTTTGGTAATGGGTGAGATGAGTGCAATTGTGTGGTAGTTTGAGCATTCTTTGGCATTACCTTTCTTTGGGATTAGGATGTAAACTGACCTTTTCCAGTCCTGTGCCCACTGCTGAGTTTCCCAAATTTGCTGGCATATTGAGTGCAGCACTTTCACAGCATCATCTTTTAGGATTTGATATAACTCAACTGGAATTTCATCACCTCCACTAGCTTTGTTCATAGTAATGCTTCCGAAGGCCCACTTGACTTCACATTCTAGGATGTCTGGCTCTAGGTGAGTGATCACACCATCGTGGTTATCTGGGTCATGAAGATCTTTTTTGTATAGTTTTGTCAGGAGAGTGTATGCTCCTCTGTTCTTTGTCTCGTCACAACAAGGATTTGGAGTGATGGACATTAATGCCCCCCCAGCAGGTCATAGCTCTCAGGTCTCAAATGGACCGTGTTATAGCTCTTAGAGAAATCAGTGTTATAGCTCAGTGTTACAACTCTATTTTATTTAGAAGATAGCAGAAAAATCCATCTTTGAGTCATGAGGGCACGTCGATATAATAATGCAGAAAAATCCATCTTTGAGTCATGAGGGCACGTTGATATAATAATGCAAAGAGAAGAGCACCCATCTCGTGGGAGAGAAAGAGAGCGAGAACCCTTTGGCTCCTCTTTTTATAGGTTTTTTTCTTCCCTCCTGGGCCTGTCCTATGCAAATTGGGCTTAGGCAGGAGCACTGCTCTACCTGATGTCCTCACTCCGGTCCTCGGACCTTCCTTTGACCTTCCTCTGTTCTATTTTTGCGGGCTTTTCGCTTCCTTGTCTTTTAGCCACCGCCGTTTTGGACTCCTTTTCCCTATTCTAACTACCTAACATTCCCCCCTCAAGAGATGGGGGGCCCGATTCTTTGGTAATTGGAGCGTCAAGGTCTTTCTGGCTACTTCCTGCTGAACTGGGATCGCGAGGGATATTGGGCCTCCCCCTCTTGCTAGTCTCAAGCCTCAGAGTCCTCATAGTGGTGTCCATCTAAGGGTGAGTGATATTTTCCATGGTCAACTGTTGTTTTGTATCTTTGTTGAACTGGCACCGCATGTTGTAGCTTGTTGACCTGAGAAGAGACAAAACATGTTAGACAATTGATAATGTATGGAACAATCATAAGCAGTATCAATATGGCATAGCAAGGACTAGTAGGGGCATTAGCCAATTCTGAATTCACATCGCCAGGATGGCTCACGTCCCTCCTTATTCAGGGATCAGAAGATCTATCTCCTGTCTGTTTTGGAGTACAATCTCTGTCAAGCTGTGTTGGCTCTTCAGAGCTATTCTGTGGCATCTTATCCCCCAAAACCAGATTTTGGGGCTGTTCATTAGAATGACACTCATTTGTAGTTCTAAATAGGTATCTGAGATCTTCCAGGGGCTCACAGGTGTATTGAGTGTCCTCTTCAGTTTTCTTCCATGGTTTGACTTGTGAGTAGTGAATCCAGGAGTCATGTCCTGGTACCTTGACTACTGTGGAGGTAGAAAGTATTACAGGGTAGGGGCCCTTCCCTGTGCGCTGGAGTTGAGCCTTTGGGGACCCATCTTTCCAGACTTTAACTAGGACTTGAGTCCCTGGAGCATATAGTGGTGACTCCTTAGAGTCTTTTGGGTCCTGATTCATACCCCACAAGCATATATCCTGTTGGAATTGCCTAATGGCCATGGTATAAGACTGGAGGGTCTGAACCTCTGGATCTAGGAGGGGGTCATTGACATAAACAAAAGGTCTCCCATATAGCGTCTCATAAGGACTAAGACCAACCTGTTCCTTAGGGGCAATACGGGTGCAGAGGAGAGCTATTGGTAAAGCCTCCTTCCATCCCAGGGAAGTCTCCTGGGTTATCTTTTTTATTGCTGATTTTAAGAATTGGTTGGCTCTTTCTACTTTTCCTGAAGACTGAGGGCTCCAGGCACAAAGGAGATAATAAGTAATGCCTGATGTTTTAGAGGCCCCTTGGGTGACTTCAGAAATAAATGATGTCCCATTGTCACTTTGTAATGACCTGGGCAGACCAAATCTTGGAATTATTTCATGGAGTAGTTTTTTGTTTGTTTGGTTGGTTGTTTTTTTACCACCTCCTTAGCCTTCTCAATCTGGGTAGGAAAGCCTTTAATCCATCCTGTGAATGTATCTATCATGACTAATAGGTATTTATACCCTTGAGAAACTGGCATCTGCGTGAAGTCCACCTGCTAGTCCTCTCCTGGATAGGTCCCACGTCGTTGGACAGGCTGGGCCAGCTGGGATCTTCAAGCTCCTTGGGGGTTGTTTAACTGGCAAGTGGGACAAGAGGAGACCACTTGTCTTATAGTTGTTTGGAGGTCTGTTCCTCTGAAGGAACTTTCTAGTAGTCTTTGGAGGGCCTTTTCTCCTAAATGAGTGGTGACATGTAAGGAGTTAACCAACTTCCATTGGAGGTTCCCACACAGAAAAAGGAGTCCCTCCTTTTGGAACCACCCCATATGATCTTCTTAAAAGCCCTCCCTCTTAGCTTTAAGAGTCTCACCTTCAGTATATGAAGGAGTTTCTGGCAAGTTAGTCTGTGGAACTAAGGTGGCAATCCCTATTAGGTCATGGTTCTGTAATGCTGCTCTCTTAGCTGCCTGATCAGCTGCTTGGTTCCCTGATGCCACTTCTATGTTCCCTTTTTGGTGTCCTTTACAGTGGGAGACTGAAACCTCAGTGGGCAGATGGACTGCTTCCAAGAGTCTAAGAATTTGATCACCATATTTGATTGGGGATCTTTGGGTGGTCAAGTGGCCCCTTTCTTTCCAAATAGCTGCATGTGCATGTAGCACCAGAAAGGCATACTTGGAGTCAGTGTAAATAGCTACTCATTTTCCTTTTCCCAGCTCTAGAGCTCGTGTCAGGGCTATGAGCTCAGCTAATTGGGCTGAAGTACCTGGTGACAGAGGCTTAGCCTCTATTTTCTCAAAATTGGAGACTACTGCATATCTGGCTCTTCTTTTTCCATCTAAGGCAAAACTGCTTCCATCAGTTTACCAGATTTCCTGAGGTTTGGTCAGAAGATCTTCTGACAATCCCTCCCGGAGTTTTGTCCAGTGGTCCAAGCTTCTAGACAAGAGTGAAAGGGGAGAGAGCCCTCGGGGGTAGGCAGGACCTCCTCACAAGGGGATATAGTGAGGTCTGGATTTTCCATCCACATTACTTGATATCTGAGGATTCTTTGATCAGACATCCATAAATGGTCTTTCTCATTTAGGAGTTGTTTTACTTGGTGGCTGGTAAAAGTGTGTGCTCCTCGGTTTTTTCTCTCATCACAACAAAGATTTGGAGTGACAGACATTAAAGCTCTTGGTGCATCACAGCTCTTGGGTCTTGGACAAACCGTGTCATAGCTCTTAGACAACTCAGTGTTACAGCTCTATTTTATTTAGAAGATAGCAGGAGAATCCATCCTCGAAGAAGAGAAGGGAGTGGAGGAGTATGCCAGTGCGGGGGTAGGGGGGTGGGTGGAGAGAGAGACAGAGAGAGCGAGAGAGCCCTTTGGCTCCTCTTTTCATGTATCTTTTTTCTTTCCCCTGGGCCTCCCCTATGCAAATTGGGCTTGGCCAGGAGTGCTGTTCTACCTGAAGTCCTCTCTCTGGTCCTCAGACCTTCCTTTGACCTTCCTCTTTCTATTTTCACAGGCTTTTCCCTTCCCTGTCTTTTAGCCACTGCCATTTTGGACTCCTTTTCCCTATTCTAACTACCTAACAGTTTTCTATGTGTTCTTGCCACCTCTTCTTAATATCTTCTGCTTCTATTAGGCCCATACCATTTCTGTCCTTTATTGTGCCCATCTTTGCATGAAATGTGCCCTTGGTATCTCTAATTTTGTGTCCCTATATTTTTGGCTGCTTGATTGGTGGTTGGCTACTTCCTTGTCTCTTATCCTCCTGGTCCCGCCAGGCTTAATAACCCTCCTTTCCATCCTCAGACTCTGGCTGCTGCTTCCTAAGGCAGTGACCCAGTTGTATGTGTAGATAGAGGAAGGACAACTTTGTTGTTGCCCTCTGTCCCGGTGGGAGCCTGGGCCCAGGAAGGTTTGGAGTCAGACTCACTCTATGTATCCCAGGAAGGGCACAGGGCAGTGGCCTTTCTTTCTGTGGCTCAGTGTCATAGACGGGCTATTTGAGAAGAGACTCAGATCTCCTCAGCTCCTCCAATCCAGGCAGCTGTATCTCAGAAGAGGGATCGAAGAGAAAGAGTTTTTTGCAAGACCTCTTCATTGTTTGGAAGAGGGGGAAATCCTTGGAGAATCTGCAGTGGGTTGGGAATGGAGATTGCCTTCCCCACTGTATTCACTGCAGTTTCTTTGTCTGATGTTTTGATAATTTGGACCTTGAAGTGGAAAAAAAGGACTGCCCCTCCCAAGGTCAGTGCATTCTTAAAGAAAGATAAGGACTCTCTGCTTTTCATGTGCAAAATGAACAAATGCCCAGTTCACCACCTCCCCTACCCCACCTGCCTAATCTAGTTCTTCTGATTCAGGGAGGTATTGATTCTCCTGCCCAAATCACCCTGGGGTGAATTCTTCAACTAGGAATCCGCTGAATCTTTTCAAAGCAAACCTACTCAGGCTATTTGCCCTGTTTCACCCATTATTTCTCCAGAAAACCACCATAAAGCCTTTCTGGCAGTTCCCTGCCTTCCTCTCTCTCACCCACCCCTCAGCCTCTGAATTCTCTCCTGTCATCCAGTGTGTTGTGAAAGTGTTAGTCATTCAGTAGTGTCCAACTCTTTACCACCCCAAGGACTGTAGCCCTCCAGGCTCCTCTGTCCATGGAATTCTCCAGGCAAGAATACTGGAGTGGATAGCCATTCCCTTCTCCAGGGAGTCTTGAACCAAGGGCTTGAACCCAGGTCTCCTGCATTGCAGGTCAATTCTTTACCATCTGAGGTACAATTTTCCCACTCTTAAGTACGGTAATTTATTTTTTTCAGAGGCAGTCATCTCCTGATCTATCAACTTCAAGGGCCTGAATAAAAGCAAAAATCACAGGTACATTTTAAAATACCCACTGGTTCCATTTTCATTTACACTGGGCCCTGCCATTATGTAGCAAATTCTGCATTAGGAAAGCTGTTAGAAATAAGTTAAGTTTCTCAAAGTTACATCTGTTAAGTGGCAGTGTTGTGGAATCCATAATCGCAAAACACACCTCGGAGGACGCTGAAGACAGTGGAGTACAGTTTATTACACCAGCGGGTCCAAAGGGAATTCATTCCCAACAAGGACCCTAGATATTTCTGAGAGGCCCAGTTTTATACCCCCTTACATGACTGGTTATATGTTAGCAACCTCTTTGTTGTATATGACTGAGTTTTTTAACAAATAGGTGCTAGGAGAACAAACAAGTAAGGTTAAGGGTGGCGGGGTGGGCGGGTGGGGAGCCGGCAGTGATTATACACCAAGGAGGTGATGTCTCCATGTAACGTTAATCTAACACGGGCAGCCTGACCTCAACTGCAATCTCCATTTGTCATTGTAGGGAGGGAAGTCTTCAGGAGACCTGATTTTCATTAGCAACAATTTCCTCACTCTTGGGCAAGGTTCATGCCCAGTTCATATCTTGTCTTTAAGACGGATGACAGGCTTCAAGATGGAGTCTCTCTTGCTTTTTTCACACTGGCGCCAACATTAGGGCTCATTTTCTGTCTGTCAGCTTTGGATTTTTATTCCATTTACACCACTCTGCCTGAGACACTGAAATACCAACCAGCCACCCAAGAGACTGTTAAATAATGTGAGTTTAGGGAGTAAAGTTAGGATGTGGTGTTGAGAACACACAGGCACCAAGCAGATTCTAGTATGTTAAATGAACGGTGGTGGCTTAGTCACTAAGTCACATCCCACTTCTGCGACCGCTTGGATTAGCCCACTAGGGTCCTCTGTCCATGGAATTTTCCAGCAAGAATACTGGAATGGGTTGCCGTTTTCTTCTTCAAATGAATGAATATATAAGTGAATTAAATAAATAAATTCCCTTAAAAATAGAAATGTTCTGGGACCATGGATAGCTCAGAACAAGCCAGGGATTTGAGGACTATAGTCTCGGAAGAGTATCTCAGAAAGCTCTGAGAACTGTTCCACCCATTGGAAGAGAAGGCAGAGTTATATACATTTTGTAAATGTAGACAGTTATGCTATGATGTACTGTGCTAAGTCACTTTAGTCATGTCTGACTCTTTGTGACCATATGGACCATAACCCATCAGGCTCCCCTGTCCATGGGATTCTCCTGGAAAGAATACTGAAGTGGGTTGTTGTGCCCTCCTCCAGGGGATCTTCTTGACCCAGGGATCAGACCTGCATCTCTAAAGTCTCCTACATTGGCAGGCAGTCTCTTTACCACTAGTACCACCTGGGAAGCCCATGCAAGTATATACATATACATTTATCTGTATATATACATATGCATCTGCACATCAAATGATGTTTTATTGACACTTGACATAATTCAAATCTAAGTGGCATCATGATGTCTCCTTACAAGATGAAGAAGGAATGCTATATTTGAGGAGTTGTCTTGTTGATGCTGGGAGAATGTTACTTTTCATTTAAAGTGGGTATTCTTGCTGATGGGAAGGTTTGGATGATGCATAAAGCAGACACACAATGCAGGGAGAGGGGAGAGAGGATGCCAAAGGGCAGAGATTTTTATGTTTAAATTTTTCTTGGCTTTCCGTAAAATATGAATAAGTAAAATTTAAATTTATTTCACAGCTTTCTTCTTCTATGTACATAAAGTTGTATGTTTGAGATACAATACAAAAGACTTTGTGATCCCCGATAGCATCAGATACTTTCTCAGTACCTAGAAAAAGATTTATTCTAAACTTTTGATTATTTTGAATGATTCTATTATTTATTTCCTTTTAACTAGGTAGTAATAATTTGTCAGATTATCAGATTAATATCAGCATTTGAAATAGTGTTCTTTTCTTCCAGGGACATGCTCTTCCCAGGGCTTTTTGGCCACCATATTCTACACATTTCTTCTTACCTCACTAGTGTTTCCTCCTTCAGCTTCTTTGATGGTACTGTTCAATATCATATTCATCTAAATATTGATGGATCCAAGGATTAGTTCCTTGGACCCATTCCTATGTATACTTATTCCATGGATGATGTTATTCAGCTTGTGTGAGTGCATGCTCAGTCGCTTCAGTTGTGTCCGACTCTTTAAAACCCTACGGACTGTAGCCTGCCAGGCTCCTCTGTCCATGGAATTCTCCAGGCAAGAATACTGGCATGGGTTTCCATGCCCTCCTCCAGGGAATCTTGCTGACCCAGGGATCAACCCTCTGTCTCCTACATCTCCTGCACTGGCAAGAGGGTTCTTTACCACTGGCATCACCTGGGATTCAATTATCATCTTTATTCTGATGTTCCACAACCCAGAACTCTTAGCTTGAACACCTTTCTGCTCACTAATCATTGCCAAGAGCTGATCAAATAGGCACCACAATTCTAAAGGTAGAAAGTGTGCTAGTTGCTCAGTCATGTCTGATTCTGTGACCCAGTAGACTGTAGCCTGCCCAGTTCCTCTGTCCAGGCAAGAATATTGGAGTGGGTAGCCATTTCCTTCTCTAGGGGATCTTTTTGACCCAGGTATTGAACCCAGGTCTCCCACATTGCAGGCACATTTTTTACCATCTGAACCACCAGGGAAGGCCCAAAGATAGCAAACTGATATTTTAATATATCCTCCCACACACCATTAAAAAATCTTGCCTTCTTAGACATTTTCCAGTAGATGTAAACATTTTGTAAACGTGAACATGACATTTCCAGCTGTTTAGCTGAAATATATTGGATTTATTTTAGAGTTCCCTCTTTTTATTTTTTTTAACTGTCCATTTTATAATTTATCAATGAATTCTCTTGGCTTGACCTTCAAAATATATCCAAAATCTGACCCCTTCTCGCTATCTCCAGTCCAAGGTTCTCTCATCTCTTCTTGGCCTCTGGTCCCCAGACTTCTACCTTTGCCCCTCTGCAGTCTGTTCTCAACAGAGTGGCCAAAACTTTCCTGAAGAAGAACAAATCAAGTCCTTCTTCTGCTTTAAGCACACTCCACTCAAAGTACACTTCTTATAGGGATGCTTACAGCATCTGCCCCTCCCTCACCTCTCCAACTTCACCTCCTTACTCATCAGCCTCCTTCCTGCTCCTGGGAACAAACTCAGGGTCATGAGGCCAGTCTAGTCCTAACCCTGATTTTCTTCCCTCACATTCTCTATAATAAGCATGCTTACCTCCTTCATCCATCCATTCGTCCATCACATGCTCCATCATGTCCAACTCTTTGTGACCCTATGGACTTTAACCCACCAGGCTCCTCCATCTATGGGATTTTTCAGGAAAAAAAAAAAAAAATACTGGAATGGGTTGCCATTTCCTCCTCCAGGGCATCTTCCTGACCCAAGGATAGAACCCACATCTCCTGAGTCTTCTGCATTACAAGCAGATTCTTTACCACTTGAGCCATCAGAGAAGCCCCTTACCACTTCCAACATCTAGATAATTTATGACCAGAATCTCACTGTCAAATGGGAAACAATTACTACTATTTGCAGGTTTATCAAGAATTGTGAGAGGCACTGAGACCCTTAGCTGCTAAGAATCTAGGTTATTTCTATGCAAAGATTTTAATAGCATTCTATAGTAGAGTACATCTATATTTTTTATATTATGATGTTTTTATATTATGAAATAATGCTTCTTAAATTAGTTTTTTATATCATAAATTTATGTAAATTGGAATAAAATCTTAGCCCTAATTTCAAATGGAACCAGTTTTTAGTTTTCATTAAGATCAATCATCAAGCCAATTTATAATCTAGTCAGCTCCTAGTTGAAACTGATGCTATTTGTGTACAGAATGTGATTTAAATACCCAAATTCTAAGACATGAACAATTCATTTAGCATGTTTATTAAAAGAAAGTGAACACTTCAGACTATTAGAAAGTCTTTTGCTGTTATTCTTTTGGCATTACCTAAGCAAGTGCAGTGCCTTCCAATAAAGAAAAGAATAGCTTTGCTTCCTCCACTATCATCTCTAAATCCTTCTTTTTGTCTAAAAATCATTTTGAAGTTTGAGACCTACATGTACATGCATGCATGCTCAGTTGCTTCAGTCATATCTGACTCTTTGCAACCCTATGGACTGTAGCCCACCAAGCTCTTCTGTCCATGGGATTCTCCAAGCAAGAACTGGAGTGGATTGTCATGCCCTCCTCCAGGGAATCTTTCAGACCCAGAGATTGAACCCACATCTCTTATGTCTCTTGCATTGACGGGTAGGTTCTTTACCACTGTCACTACCTGCGAAGCCCTAAAAATGTACACACTGCTATATTTAAAATGGATAACCAACAAGGACAATGTGGACCAGGAATCTCTACTCAATGTTATGTGACAGCCTGGATGGGAGGGGATCTTGGGGAAGAATGGATACTTGTGTATGTATGGCTAAATCCCTTTTCTGTCTTACATGAAACTATCACATCATTACTAATCAGCTATACTCCAATATAAAATTTAAAAAAATCATATGTAAATTTTGCAAATTTGACCTTAAAATTTACTGGAACTGAATTAGAATATTTTCCTAAAATAACATGGAAATATATTGTCTTAAGTGAAGTCTCACTTATTAATTTCTTTGTCTTGATACATTATTATAAAATAAACATAACTGCATTGAAGAAATTTTGAAAATAGATAAAAAATCCTGTAACCAAATACTAAACAAAGCTATTTAAATTTTACATGTTTTTCCAGTCTTGTCTTAAGTGAATGTTTATTTTTAATTGTGTACATGTTTGCTCCATAACTCAGTCATGTCTGACTCTTTGAAACACCATGGACTGTAGCCCACCCAGCTCCTCTGTCCATGGGGTTATACTGGCAAGGATACTGGAGCAGGTTGCCATTTTCTCCTCTAATTTTTAATTTCAATATTGTAATAATAATTTATGAGTAGTATAAATATATTAAGCCAACATACTACAAAGATACTAAAAGAATCATTTACATAATAATCATTTTTAGGATAAAATTCAATAAAAAGTCACCTTGAAAATATCTTAAATGAGGTAGTAGTTGACTTTTTTTTTTTTCTTGTTTAAATCTGGCATCCCAAATATGGCAACTTCTTAATCTACATACTAGTTGGTAAGTTCTTTTTTTTTTTTTTTTTCGGCTGTTGTTCAGTGGCTCAGAAGCAACCCCATGGACTGCAGCATGCTAGGCTTCTCTGACCTTCATCATCTCCCAGAGCTTCTCAAACTCGTGTCCATTGAATCGGTGATACCATCCATCCATCTTGTCCTCTGTCATTCCCTTCTCTTCCTGCCTTCTATTTTTCCCAACATCAGTATATTTTCCAGTGAGTCAGCTCTTCACATTCAGTATCAGTTCTTCCAATGAATATTTGGGGTTGAGTTCCTTTAGGATTGACTGGATTGATTTCCTTGCAGTCCGCAGGACTCTCAAGTCTTCTCCAGCACCACAATTCAAAAGCTTCAATTCTTTGTCAGTTAGCCTTCTTTATGGTCCAACTCTGACATCCATACATAATTACTAGAAAAACCATAGCTTCAGCTATATGGATCTTTGTCCACAAAGTAATGTCTCTGGTTTTGAATACACTGTACAGGCTTATCATAGTTTTTCTTCCAGGGAACAAGCATCTTTTAATTTCACGGCAGTAGTCATCATTTCTGGTGATTTTGGAGTCCAAGAAAATAAAGTCTTTACCTGTTTCCATTGTTTCCCCATCTGCATTCCATGAAGTGATGGGACCAGATACCATGATCTTCGTTTTCTGAGCTTTGAGTTTTAAGCCAGCTTTTTCACTCTTCACTTTCACCTTCATCAAGATGTTCTTTGGTTCCTCTTCACTTTCTGCCATAAGACTGGTGTTATCTGCATATCTGAGGTTATTGCCATTTTTTTCTGGCAGTCTGAATCCCAGCTTGTGCTTCATCCAGCCTGGCATTTTGCATGATGTACTCTGTGTATAAGTTAAATAAACAGGGTGACAATATATAACCTTGATGCATTCCTTTCCCAATGTTGAACCAGTCCTTTGTTCCATGTTCAGTTCTGTCACTTCTTGACCTGCATACAGTTTTCTCAGGTTGCATTTGAGGTGGTCTGGTACTCCCATCTCTTTAAGAATGTTCCACAGTTTGTTGTGGAAACTGGGAATGGGATGGCTAGAGGAGTCTGGCATGATGCAGTCCATGGGGTCGCAAAGAGTGGCAAACACAAGTGAGTGACTGAACTGACTGATTGACAGTTTGTTGTGATTCACATAGTCAAAGGCTTTGTCATAGTCAATAAAGCAGAAATAGATGTTTTTCTGGAACTCTCTTGCTCTTTCTATGATCCAACGAATTTTGGCAATTTGATCTCTGGTTCCTCTGCCTTTTTTAGATCAAGCTTGAACCTCTGGAAATTATTGGTTCACATACTATTGAAGCCTAACTTGGAAGATTTTCAACATGACCTTAGCATGCTAAAATGTAAAATGAGTGCAATTGTGCAGTAGTTTGAGCATTTTTTGGCATTGCCCTTCTTTGGGATTGGAATTAAACTGACCTTTTCTAGTCCTGTGACCACTGCTAAGTTTTCCAAATTTGCTGGCATATTGAGTGCATCACTTTAGCAACATCAACTATTAGGATTTGAAATAGCTCAGCTGGAATTCCATCACCTCCACTACCCTTTTCCATAGTGATGCTCCAGGGGCCCATTTGACTTCACACTCCAGGATGTCTGGCTCTAGGTGAGTGATCACTCCATCATGGTTCTCAGGGTCATTGAAATCTTTTTTGTGTGGAGTTCTTCTGTATATTCTTGCCACCTCTTCTTAATATCTTCTGCTTCTGTTAGGTTCATACCATTCATGTACTTTATTGTGCCTATCTTTGCATGAAATGTTCCCTGAAATGTTGATTTATTGCCACTAAAAGCTCTTATCTTAGTGGTACTAAATCAACATTCATTTTTTATCTGTTGTAGCTAAAATGGATGGTAATTATTAAAACATTACTACTGGAAAACATTGCATTTTGAGGCTCAAGCACAGCTGGGAGCTGCACGCTACCTCTAGATCCAAATGCTCCATTTGCTGTCATTGGTTTAGAATTATCTGCTCATGTGAATGGTTGACAGAAGCATGAGGAGGTACCGAGCGTCTGTATTACTGCAACATATATTAAATTTTTCTAGATAATGTATTTATATAACTTAACATAGAAAGGAAAAATAAAATATACACAAGAAAATGTCCTTTTTATGCAGTACATTCCACCTGGTCTCCACTCTTCTCCAAATAGGAAGTACTGCAATTCATCACATATTTGTTTTTAAAGAATTGCATGAGGCAGTAAATACAGAAGCATGTTTTATTTCATTTTTAAAAGAGGCAATGGCACACTATACACACTATTCTGAAATCTTCCTCCTTTTCCAATATATCTTGGACATTTCTCCATATAAATACATGAGGAGATACATAGTATTATGTTGCAGGGACCTCTCATAATCCCTCAACTAGTCATCTGTAGAGAGACATTAACGAGTACATGTTAACAGGTGAACTTTCATTGTAAGGAAACATTTCCTTTTACCATGGTGTACATAGATCATTTCCTGGATATGTGATTAAATCTGATACAAAATGTTCTTTATACAGCAGGAAAAGAATCTGCTGACTCCCCTTTATTCTTCTTTTCAATTTTAAGTGACATGTTTTAACAATCTATAGGACAAATTACTAGAGTGAATTTATTAGTCAAAAATCAGCTTTATAATTTTTGTAGAAATTGATGCTTATCCTGAAAAGGATAAGCCTGTTTTTATATAACCATAAGCAATGTGTCAGAGTGCACACCTCCTCCCACAGTCTTACCAAAGGAGTTAGCAACACTCGGATTTATTTTTTACAGTCTAATGAGTGGGAAATTGGATGTCAATGTAGTTTCATAATTTTATTTCCCATGTCTCTTATTATAAGTGAGGTTGATAATTTTCTTAACACATTTGAAAGCTTTCTTATGCTTTCTTCCTGGGAATTATCCATTATGTCCCTTGGCCAGTTTGAGGAGATGGGATTATGGAGCATTTTACCTCATCTGCTTGTTATGTTCAGGCCATGTATTTTCAATTTATATAAATTGTTTCCTTTAGTTTTTATTTTACTTGGTTTCTTATTGAAGCATAGTTGATTTCAATGTTATGCCAATCTCTGCTGTACGGCAAAGTGATCCAGCCATATATATATATACTTATTTTATATTATTTCCCATTATGGTTTGGGTAGAGTTCCTAGTGTTATATAGTAGGACCTTGTTTTTCATCCATTCTAATAGTTTGCATCTACCAACCCCAAACTCCCAGTCCATTCCTCTCCCTCCTCACCCTAACTCAGCACCCTACCTGATTTTTATGTCTGTGAGTCAGTTTCTGTTTGTAGATAGATTCATTTGTGCCATATTTTTGTTTCTAGATATAAGTTACATCATGTGGTATTTCTCTTTCTGACTTAATTCATTTAGCATTATAACCTCTAATTGAATCCATGTTGCAGATGGCATTATTTCATTACTTTTTATGGCTGAGTAGTATTCCATTGTATATATGTACTCCATATGTATCCATTCATTTGTCAATGAACATTTATATACTTTCCATGTTTTGGCTGTTGTGACTAGTGCTGCTATGAATGTAGCAGTGCATGGATCTTTTATTTTTTTTTGATCTAAGGATAATTGCTTTACAATATTGTGTTGGCTTCTGCACATAAATACTTGAATCAGCCATAAGTATATATATGGTCCCTTCCTCCTGAAGCTCCCCTCTACATCCCACCCCAACCCATGCCTGCAGGTTGCCCCAGAGCACCCACTGGATTGAGCTTCCTGTGCCTATACAGGAGCCTCCCTCTAGCTAGTTATTTTACAAATGGCAGTGTATATATGCCGATGCTACTTTCTTGCTACTCTCTCAGTTTGCCCCACCCTCTTCTTCCCCCATGTGTGTGCAACAGACTCTGGACACTGCATGTGTCTTTTGAGTTATAGTTTTGTCCAGGCATATGCCCAGAATATACCTGGGATTCTGGATCATGGAGTAATTCTATTTTCAGTTTTCTGAGGAAACTCTGTACTGTTTTCCATAGTGGTTACACCATCTTACATTCCCATCAACAGTGAGGGAAGGTTCACTTGTCTCTACACACTCTACAGAATTCATTATATAATTTCTTTTGTAAACATTTTTTTTTAAGAGTTCATGTGGGGAAAGAATAAAGAGGCTTCCTGCATTAGAGCCTGATACAGTATTTATGGGGCTAGCATTACACTTATCAAGATTAATTGGGTCATGTGACTAGTTCAAGATGTCAGTTCTCCCTGGAGATGGATTACTCTCAAAAAGTCTGCTTTTTGTATTGTTCTGGGTTCTGCCCTGCCTCCACTGCTTTACTGAGCCATTCCCAACCCAACATTTTCTTCCCCCAGTCAAGGTCCTGTGGAAAATAAAGTGTTACTCCAGGCTGTGCATCCTCATCCTCCAAATGTTAATTTTGTCTGAGATTTACTGCTGATTCCACTTGTTTCTGCAGTCTCTGTGGACAGTTCTGTTCCTTGCCTCTGTCCCCTTCCATGCAGCTCTTGGAAAGTCCTTTGGTTAATTCCAATAGTTATTGGAAACCTTTTATGTGTAATTCAGATTCTAGGTATTAAATGTTGTTAAGGAGTGAGCCTTAGTGTTTCCCCAAATCTACATGCTGAGGCCCCAGCCATCAGTGTGGCTGTATTAGGAGCCAGGAAGTCATTAAATTTAAGTGAGGTCATCATGCTCACTCCCATGACCTGATAGAATTACTGTCCGCATAAGAGTAGACACCAGACAGCTCTTCTCTCTACTTCTCTCCTCTTATGCATGAACTGAATAGTACCAGAAGGCTACATTCTAAGACAGACAATGAGAGATAGAGAATATATCAGTTTCAATGTAGTTATTAGAGCAAATGTGAAACAAAAGAACTACAGAGACACAGGTCCCTCCTATTTGGATGTATTTACATGTGCTCACATGTAAATCCACACCGTCCAGCGCTGCCGGCAGATGTTTCACAACTGGTTTTTCTCCCCAAAAGAGTGATCGTTGTTTTACTGAAAATAGTAATAGTGTTACTAAGTACGGTTGAGAGATTTCTACATGCCAAGCTCTTGGAGATATGATCTTGTATACTAATTCTGTAGTATCATATACTATATGAATTGTATTATTCATACTGAACATTGTTTTTATGCTCACTTCAAGCAGGTGAACTCAGAATCTAGTGAAAGATTAGCTTTCTTAGTTAATCTAGTTTACTAATGATGAATGGCAGAGCCAAGACTCAGATTCAAATCACCCTGATTTCAAAGCCCTTGCTTTTTGAGACTACCAATTGGTTAATCCTGATAGTCTAAGGACAAGGTGCATCATGAAAATTTGCTATCTGTTTTGATAATTTACAAATTTAACATGATGTGGGTAAAAAAAAAGTGTGGACAATCCTTTGTTTCTCATTTAACCATATCTTGAATGAGCTTAGTTAACTACATTTGCAAAACCATGCTAATAAAGACACATGGCATAAGCAGATTGCTTTATTTTTTTAATCAGTAGTATAGAATATTTTATCAACCAATAAACTGAAAGCCTAATTTTTTCTTTAAGATTTTTACATCTTTGGAAAGAAAAGTGATTGTTGTCTCCTGATTTGAAAAAGCATATTCTTTTCAAGACTTCAGTATTTGTATGTGTATCAATAAGCAAGTATTTAAATTAATGAGCACTCTTATAACTCTGATATGTGATACAAATATTAGGGCTATAGTAAACATCGACTTACATTGCTTATTTGGGTAAAAAGCATTATAAAATATTAATATAACATGATTCAGGATAAAAAATCAGCTGTTTTATTCTTTGATTTATCCTATGATGCTATAGCTATTAATTATTATGATTTATCTTCAAGACTATATATGGATATTAATTTTTATATATGGAAAGTAGAATTTAGAATCAAGAGAAGGAAGAGGGGTTTTTCGGGGAGGGATTAGTTTTTTGTTTTGTTTTTGCTGTTTTTTTTTTTAATTTATTTATACCCAGTTGTACTGTTTTTATTCACTTATTTTCTTACCTTAAGAAGGTAAAACTTTCATAATAAGAGCAAATAATAAAATCATCATCATCATAAATGCCTCCAGGATAAAAACCTAGACCTGGAGAATATGCTTTTAATTATTTGGAACATGTATGTAAACATCTTCTAAATATTTCCAGTAAAGATGTATCAGTTAAAAAGTATTTTTAAGAGGCCACAAGATAGCGATTATATTAGCAATATGGTAAGTTCTCCATGTAAACGTATCAGTGAGTTATCTAATAATACTCTGGAGAACTTTATATAGTTTTGTTGTTTTATTTTCACTATAGTTCAGCAAAGTTATACTGTAGTAACCAACAAGAATTAACTGGCATGACCACAGGGACTTTATTCCAATTAGGGGACCCTTCCTTATATTTTGTTTCTTGAATGATTTTATTATGCAAACATATTACCTGCTTAATTCTCTAATTGCTAAAAGCTATAAAGCAGTATAAACAGACAAATGCAATACCTAGGGATATGAACACCAAATTGCAGATAAGAACTCTGAGATTTCTGATAGTAAATGTAAAGTGAAAGTGAAGTGAAGTTGCTCAGTCGTGTCCCACTCTTTGTGACCCCATGGACCAGGCTCCTCAGTCCTAAGCTTCCTCAAAAAAATAAATATTTCATGCATCTTATTCTATTAATAATTGAACATTTAGTAATGTTTCAAAAATATTAGGGTTAATTTTTCTCTTACAGGTTTGAGAGATCAATAACAATATAGATGATGAAAGTCTTCCATAATTTCCCTGTGTGCTTTTATTTACTGTAAATCGACATCTCAAAAGAAAATTTTCCTACCATTAAAGGCAAACCCACCTATGTAGAACTTGTTCCTCGAGTTTATCCTCATTTGCAAGGATAGGAGAATCAGATCCATTTAAACTATAAGCATCTTATCTTATTGAAGCTATTAGAAGACTCTTGAATATGTATCACTTTCATTTTTCTAAGTCAGTAGATATATACATATATATATGTATGTATATGTGTATATATATATATATATATATATAATGTGAGAAAACTTACTTTTATCCTAAACATTGTGTGTAGTTGAGTATCAGACTGCATACATTTGCTGTTTAATTTTAGGACAGTATGCTAGATATAAAAAAGAAAAAGCCTTCCTTATCTTTATATTTAATTTTTTTTGGATAGAAAAAGTAACATGTAATAAAAATAAATGTGAGTCAAATGCTTCAATGGGATATCTGTATAACAAAAAATGATAACATTGCTAACACATTTCAAGGGTTTATTATGAATTAGAAAGAGTTCTCAATGCTTTATATTCTTTTGGCTCATATAATACTAACTACAATTTATGAAATAGGTCCTACTGTTCTACTCATTCAACAGCCAGGAAACTGAAGCTTTGAAATGTTGCATAATTCTCATTTCAATGGCCAAAGGCAAAAAGACAGAAGCATAATGATTTGGACCTATATCTATTTAAATCCAATGTTAGAGGAAGATGAACTCAAATAGAACTGGTTTCAAATCTCATTTCTCAAGTAAGCTATTTTGAGGCTTAGTATCTTCAACTAGAAGATGATCATGAAGCAATTTAATTAGGTAATGGCTTTAACATATAGCCCATTCTATAGCACTATATAGCATAGTAGTAGCTATATTTAAGATGATAATTTCTGTACTTTATTAATGCAAATTTTATGAATATAGAATTTAATGTCAAGGTAGAAATATGTACTTAAATTTATTATTAAGGTCGGTTGATGATGTCTGGGTCTTCCATAAAGATATTATTTTAAATAGTTGTGTGATTCTTCCTCCTCTAAAATGCTTTATACTCTAGGGTTCTAGGGTTCTGCCCCCTGCCACCACTACCATCACCATGCGTATTTCCCCCATTTCTTATACAGGCTTCTAATCTTCTGATTTTAACTCTAAATATTGAACATCCGATATGGAGACCTATGTTGCACGCTCTTATCCATTTTAATTTCTTCCAACATGATTTTATTATTCAGTGGCTTTAACTTACCTTCATATTGTGCTGACTCTTGTGCTAATACCTTAAGTCTTGATCTCTCCACTGAGCTACATACTAGATTAGTTTAGATGCCTCATCTTTTCGATGACTCATAGGTAGCAGATACTAAGTTTACAGACAAAAAATGTCATCCCCTCCTGTTATTCTCTACCACTTTTAATTCTTCTAAAATTTTATTTCTCTTTCAACAATCATAAAGTCTGAAACATAGTTAGCCTATCTATCTATCTGTCTATCTTTATGCCCTCTTTGCTAGTACCTTATTCTTAGCTACTCTCATCTTTAATTTTTTTAAGGACGTATTTTATCTGTTTTATTTTTTCTTCTTTTAAGTATTTTTCATTAATTGAAGTATAGCTGATTTACAATGTAGTGTTAGTTACTGCTGTACATCAAAGTGATTCAGTTATACATGTATGTACATTCTTTTTTAATATTCTTTTCCTTTATGGTTTATCATAGGATGCTGATTATAGCTCTCTGTGGTATACAGAGGGACCTTGTTGTGTGTCCACTCTCTATAAAAGCTAACCCCAACTGCCTTCTCCATGTCTCCCCCAGCCAGCTCCCCCTGGTAACCACCCATTTGTTCTCTATGTCCGTCAGTGTGTTTCTGTTTCACAGATAGGTTCCTTGGTGTCATATTTTAGATTCCACATATAAGGGACATCATATAGAATTTGTCTTTCTCTTTCTGACTTATTTCACTAATATAATAATCTCTAGTTGCATCCATGTTGCCACAGATGGCATTGTTTAGTTTTGTTATAACTGAGTACTATTCCTTTATGCATGTATGCCACATTTTCTTTATCCATTCATCCAGTGATGGATATTTAGGTTCTTTCTATGTCTTGGCTATTGTGAATAGTGTTGCTGTGAACATAGGGTGCATGTAGTTTTTTGAATTATAGCTTTGTCTGGATATATGCCCAGGAGTGGACTTGCTGGATCATATGTATCTAGCATATGGATTCAAATATGCTGGATTATCTATTTTTTTAGTTTTTCTGAGGGAGCTACTATCATCTTTATTCTGCACTCTGAAGTAGGTTTCAGACTCATTTTTTAATCCTGCTGTTTCCTCATATTCCATTCTCCCCATGAATGCTAGATTGTTCTTTTACTTTAGTTGATTTTATATATTCCTCAAAATGTTCCAGTATCTTTTCATTTCAACTAGCAAAATATCAAATGTCCAGAGGGATGTCAGCAAGATGGCATAATAGGATGCCCAAGATCTTTCTCTTTCTCAAGTAGACACTGATTCAACAGCAATATATAGAAAAACTCCCTTTATGAGAAATTCAGAAACAAGGCTCCTGCATTCCAAGTGTTAAGCCAGACATATAAAGGTCAGTAGGAAAACTTGTGGCACCCTTTCATCATAATCCCTTCTCCTGGAATAGCACCATGCAATTGGGTGGAAGCTGTAACCTCCTGGCTTCTCTCTGGGGAAGGTCAGAAAAGACTAGACCATATGTCTTTCTAAATTTTTTAGAGTACTGCTTAGGAGAATGGCCCCTGTCTTCTGTATTGGAATCTTGACAGGACCCAAGATGCTGCCCACTCTCACCATATCTATTCAACTTAGTACTGGAAGTCCTAGTCAGAGCAACTAGGCAAGAAAAAGATACCCAAATTACAAAGGAAAACATGAAATTTTCTCTGATCATAAGTGACATGATCTTATATATAGAAAAACCTGAAGATGCCACTGGGAGGGGGAAAAAAAAAAAACTGTTAGAACTAAAAATCAAAGTTAACAGTTGAAGAATAAAAAATCAACCTACAGAAATTGGTTGCACTGTCATATATCAAAAAGGAGCAATCTAGAAAGGAAATTAAGAAAAATCTCTTATATACAATAGCATCAAAAGGAATAAGATACTTAGGAATAAGTTTAACCAAAGAGATGAAAGACTTCTACATTGAAAACTATAAAACACTCCTGAAGGAAAATTAGACACAAACTGGAAAGATGTGCCACATTCATACATTTGATTAATATTGTTAATTAATATTAAATCATTATTTATATACAAATTAAATATGTAAAATATGTTATTTAATATAAATTAAATTTAAATAATTAAATCATTAATTAGTATTGGCTTAATACTGTTAAAATGTCCATACCACCTAAAGCAATCTATAGGTTCAATGCAATCACTGTGCATGCTAAATTGTTTCAGTTGTGTCTGACTCTTTGAGACCCTATGGACTATAGCTTGTCAGGCTCTTCTGTCCGTGGGATTCTCCAGGCAAGAATACTGGAGTGAGGTGCCATGCCCTCCTCCAGGGGATCTTCCCTACCCGGAGATCAGTCCCATGTGTCTTATGTTGTTTGCATAGGCAGGCAGGTTCATTATCACTAGCGCCACCTGGAATGCAATTGCTATCAAAATCCAAATGTAATTTTTTTTTTACACTAATGGGAAGAATAATCCTAAAATTCATATGAAATTAAAATGAATTCTGACAAACAGTCTTAAGAAAGAAGATTAAACAGTCTTGAGAAAGAAGACTAAATAGTCTTGAAGAAGAACAAAGCTGGAGGCATCACATTATCTGATTCAAAATGTTACAAAGTGATACTAATCAAAACAGCATAGTCCTTGCATAAAGACAGATATATAGACCAATGGGACAGATTTGAAAATGCAAAAATAAACTCAGCTAACCTTCCAGAGTACCAAAGATGCACATTGGGGAAAAGGTAGTCTCCTTAACAAATTGTGCAGGGAGAACTGAATATGCACAAGAAAACAGTGAAATTGGACCTTCGTCTTGCACCATACAAAGCATCAACTCAAATGACTTAAAGACCTAAATGTAATACCTAAAACTACAAACCTCCTAGGAGAAGCCATATCAGGTAAACTCCTTGACATCATTCTTGGCAAGGATTTTTTTTTTTTTTTAATATGATACCACAAGTAAAGGCAGCAAAAGTACAAATAAACAAGTGAGAATCAAGCTGAAAAATTTCTGAAGAGCTTACAGCAAAATGGAAAGGTCATAAGTGGGATGAGAAAATACATTTGAAAATTATATATTTGATAAGGCTTTAATATCCAAAATATACTTTAAAAACACAAAAATCTAGCAAAATAATCAAATTTAAAAAATGAGCAGAGAAACTGGATAGACATTTTTTCCAAAGAAAACATACAAATGGTCAACAGGCATATTAAAAAGTGCTCAACATCCTTAATCATCAGAGAATGCAAATCAAAACCAGAGTGAAATATCACTTCACACCTGTTTGAATGGTTGTTATCAAATGTCAAGAAATAATCAGTGTTGGCAAAGACATGGAGAAAGGGGCCACTTATGAACATCTGGGCATGTAAATTGGTCCAGGTGCTATTGAGAACAATATGCAGATTTCTCAAAAAATTAAAAATAGAACCCCTATATGATACAGCAGTCTCCTTTCTGGGTATATGTCCAACAGAAATGGAAACACTATCAGGAAGAGATATCTGCATTTCCATATTGACTGCAGCATTATTCACAATAGCCAAGAGGTGGAAACAAACTCTTGTTATGAAAGGTTTTTCCCTGGTGGCTCAGTGGTAGAGAACCCATCTGCCAATGCAGAAGGTGCAGGTTTCATCCCTGGGTTGGACATATCCCTTGGAGGAGGAAATGGCAACCCAATCCAGTATTCTTACCCGGGGAATTCCAGGGACAGAGAAGTCTGGTGGGCTACAGTCCATGGGGTCACAAAGAGTAGGACATGACTTAGCAAAAGACTTTCAGTTTTTCACTTTTCAAAGCAGTCAGACAAATCCGGGGTGGGGGCTTGAGGAGGGGAAAATGGAGAGTTGTTGTCTGATGGCTAAAAGATTTCAGTCATGAAAAATGGAAAGTTCTAGAACTCTGTATAATATTGTACCTACAGGAACAATACTATATGGTTAAAATTTGATAAGAGGGAGAGCTCGTGTTTGTGTGCTTTACAATAATAATAAGCCCAGTGTTTTTAATGACAGGTCTACTCTGCCTCAGAAAGCTAGAGATAGATAAATAGATCTAAGAAGTTCAATATCTTAAAGGTCCTAGTGCTCTTCCTTCCGTCGGTCTTTGATGTGGTAGCTCACTTCTTTCCAGTCTCAGCTCCTCTAACTTTGAGCACAGCTGGATTTCACATTTCTGTTCATTGTAAGCTCATCTCCAACTAAGGACCTTGATGTCCACTGATTTCTTGGTCTGGAATGATTTTTCCCTTTTTTTTTTTTTTAAGTGATTCAGGTCTATTCTCAAATATCAGGCCCACAGGAGAGGCTTTCTTTCTGATCACTCATTTTGAACTTCTTGCCTAAACTTTCTAAACTCACTTGGCTTAAAACACCCTGTTGTTTTGCATGTGGTTTTCCTGCCATAGTATATATTTATATCTAAAAACTATTTGTGTATTTGTTTACTTTTTAAGCATAGTATAATAATGATCTTTTTTAGTAAATTAACATATCTAGCTTTAGAGCAGTGATTAGTAATGAAAAGTCAATATCTTTGCTGAATATTAAATAAAATAAATGACTGATTAAATGAATTTAATATTTAAAATCAAAATCCTCAAGTAAAACCCTTGAAACCCACATGAAATGGTATCCTCTCATAAAACTTCCTTAACTCTTTCAAATATGGAGGATGCTATTTCTCATCAATTCTTTTTGCATGTTATTCACACATTTTTAAATACCTTCTCACTTCCCAGTTACCTTACAGGATTACTATGAAAATCAAATAATAAAGAATATGAGAATGAACTTGTGCATGATAATGTAGCACGTAATTCTTTTCAGCAGTGTGGAATTTGAGCTTATTTATATATGTTCTATTTATCTTATCAGCCTCTGGTTGCTTTATGGACTATCTTCAGTTTCAATTTTTAAATTTTGCTATCCGCAAAACCACAGTACAGTAATTTTCATGTATTGAAAGTTGATTAAAACTTTTTACTGAATACAAAACAGACACAATGAACACTAATTTGAGCAAACTCTGGGCATGCCACAGACCATGGGGTGACAAACAGTCATACATGATTTAGCAATTGAACAACAACAGCAGCAACAGATTAAGTTGATTTCTGTCATCATATGATTTAGAAATTCATTTAATCCTGTTTTTTTATGCCCACCTTGCTCCAAATATTCGAGAAATGAAAGTGCATATCCATCTTGTTTTTGAAAGTTGACAGTCTAGTGTGAAGAAACAAGATGTGATAAATTTTTATAGTAAAAGAAAAGTTGTTTGTACTGTGTTATGTGTGGGTGCAGAGAAAAGGAAGTGCCTAAGCCTTGCACAGTGGTAAGAATTGCAACTTGAGGAGACAGAGAGTGAATACTGCTAGTGTTTTAAGGATGCATATAAAAATTTTGAGAGTTAAAGTTGTTAAGCTTCCAAAAGTATGTGGGCAAGCATTGTACATTCAAACTACTATAATTAAGCATATAGATTATAGAGTTTTAGGGGGTATGGCTTAAGAGAAAGTGCCTTCTTGATCTGTTAAGCAGTTTAAGTGTAGGGTGTGAAAACTGACAATTGGGTTATAATTAGAAAAGTTGTATGGATTACATGATTTATGGCACGCGAGAGGATAAAGGAACACAGAACTGTTTAGGGTTGGAGACTGTGAATCTCCACTGAGACCAGTACAAATGCATATATGGGGTAGTCTTGGGTTAAAGTGCCTGCAAACCTTCCCTGGTGGCTCAGCAGTGAAGAACCCACCTGCCAAGGCAGGAGCTGTGGGCTGATCTCTGGGTTGGGAATGTCCCCTGAAGAAGGAAATGGCAACCCACTCCAGTATTCTTGCCTGGGAAATCCCATGGACAGAAGGTCTGGAGGGCTACAGTCCACGGGGTACTGAAAGAGTCAGACACGACTTAGTGACTAAACAACTATGAATTGTCACCTAATAGATATAACAGGCTTATAATTTGATATAAAAGTTGGCTGTGTTGGTAAGATTATGACTGAGTAGGTATATATGAACCTGGATAGAAATATAAACTATTTTAATTATCAGACCCTCTGAATATAAGATCTTATGTATATATAAAAACCTAGCACACGTCTTTTTCTGTTCAGGACATTTTATCACATTTTCTCACTACTTAGAAGTGTAATATCTCAGAGTTAAGCAATATTATGGCTCCTATACATTTATATTTTCTAAAGAAAGCTATGTGTCATGCAGTTTTAATTTAAAAGTTCATTTTACTCCATATTTTACATGAAACTTTGATGTATATATGGCATGCTAAAAAATTCGACACTATTTTCTTACAAACTGGAATCAAGATGTTGTATACTGTATTTTAATTAAAGCAACAAATGTTCATATAAATTAAAGACATTGAAATATTCCAAAGAAGGGAGGCTCATAGTCCTACTCTTTATTAGAAAAGATAAGCCAGTTTACTGTGCAAATGGTTGAAGAAAATATACTAGAGCAAAGTTAAATTCTTTCAATTTCATTGTCAGTTTATTATACCCATCATTAAGTATCTTTTTGGGTGTGCATCAATTTGAAGCATTTATGTAGTTACTTTATAGAATGTGTGCTTTCAAAAAAGTTTTTCAGAACATATGGGAAGCTCTTTTTAAAAATTACACATATACCATATATTATATGAATAGAAAACCAGAGCTCTAAGAAAAGGCCCACAAGTATTAAATATTCATTATCAAGTCAGTATGCAAGCACTCTTGTCTCTTAGTGTTTAGCTTTAATTTCTTTCCCCAAAATATAAAATCCAAATTATAATTAAAATATTTCATTGTTATCTGAATCAGAGTAAATGATTCCAGTAATACATGCACATTACATGTATTATATCATATAAGGAAAATGCTACCGAACCATATACTTTATTTTCCCAGAAGTGCTGGTAGATTTTGACTGAGTCTTCTGGGTACTCTTGACTGTGTTCACAGCTTTGATTAATTCTCCAGAGCTTTCGTGAGTTATTGGACCTATTTTCATATGAGAATATTGGGCTAAAGACACATGAGTAGTACATGGGACACTCAAAACTGATAGAAGCTCAAACATGGCTTCATTTGTTCATTTGGTTTTTTGTTCATTGACTCAACCGAGTCTTGACTGCTTGCACCTGATAGGAGATTCTAGTCTTTTTTGGAAGACCGGAAATGTGTAAGTCGTGTAATAAATATGACTAATGAGACTCTAGGGGAAGAAAAACATTTTTTCCATTTACCTTTAAGATTCTTGACTGGGGCTCTTGAAATAAGACTGATTAATAAGAGAAAAGCATACACATTTATTTAACATAAGGTTTGGTGTGTGTGTGTGTGTGTGTGTGTGTGTGTGACATGGGAGTCCTCTTAAGGAAATTAAGATCCAAAGAAGCAGTTTGAGTCGATATTTATATGCTGAGTTGGACAAAGAGTAGCAAGTTGTGAAAAAGTGACAAGGCAAAAGCTGCTTGGGCTACTTAGTGAATTAGGTAAAGAAGGGACTAGAAAGCTATGAGTTAATTTAGAAAGGTTTCTTTATATAGATTTCTCTTGGTCTCCAGTTTGGTGAGAATGTTTCTTTTCTTCTATACTAAAGAGGGTGTCTCTTCTATTTGAGTTTTATCTCCTGCTTTTAGGAAAGTCAGGGTATGCTTTTTGCATCTGGTGATTTTCGAGTGCCTTTAACTTAATCTGTATGCCTGAGTGGCATATTTTGGAGTGGCAAATTCTGAACTCTCATGACTATCAAGAGAACAGGAGACCTTGGGAACATGGTGATGGTCTCTGAAAACTCACTTGGGAACTGGTGGTTTGCTGGTTATTAAAACAATGTCATGGACTTTTCATTTAGAAGAAACAACACTTACAGAGGCATAAAAGCTAGTGGGAGTGCAGCCTAGTCAGGAGATGGTGGTTTAGTCACTAAGTCATGTCTGACTATTGTGACCCCATGGACTGTAGCCTTCCAGGCTCCTCTGTCCATGGGATTTTCCAGGGAAAAGTACTGGAGTGTGTTGCCATTTCCTCCTCAGAGGAATCTTCCCAACCTGGGGATCAAATCCAGGTCTCTTGCATCTTTTGCACTGCACACAGATTCTTTACTGCTGGGCCACCATGAGATGGTGAGTATGGTAAAATATGGCTCGGTTGTAGGTTTTCCAGGGCAGACAGTAAAGATGGGAAGAGAAGTGGAACTGCGTTAGATATTGGCAAGTCAAGAATGTCTTGTGAGGTTTTTTTTTTTTTTTTCCTATTCTGTAGGTGAAGTAAAGGCATGAAGGGATTTCAAGCAGGAGTTCAAGGAGATGAAATATAGCTGGAGGGTAGATTTCAAAGGGAGAGGTGTTGAGGGAGCCCTATGTCACTCCTTCTATCTAGGGCTATGTGCTGGGAATGACACAGTGAAGGCTTAAGATATGCCTTCTGCCTTCAGAGGAAAAACAGTGAAAATCCAGACCTGCACATTTTCACATTTGTGATTAAAAAATGCAGAGAAGATTTCCACCAAAAAATAAGTTCTCTGGCATTTAGAATGGACTCTCATGCATCATCTTCCCATGCTTTTTTTCTTATTTTCCTTTCCTTTCTCTCCTTCCTCTGTATTTTATTTCCCAAATCCTCCTTCATCTCCAAAGCCATGGAGAATACACCGTTTCAGCTCAATAGTTGTTAAATCAGAGTTATGGTCAGCTCTGTGTAACAGAAACATGAAATAGCCATGGCTTTACACAGACTGAAATGCTTTCTCTCTTAACTGAACTCAGAGAGGCAGCCTAGGGCTCACATGGCAGTTTGCTCTTTTCTGGGATAAAGTTGCTTGGTGCCTCTGTCTCTAGGCTATGGCTCTCATTTTCATGATCCAACTGGGGGCTCCAGACATCACATTCAGGATTCTAGTAGTGAGATGGAGGCACTCGGTAGAATAGATCAACAGCCTTCTAGGGAAATTTCCTGGAAAGTTAACAGAGTACTTGTCCCTATATTCCATTGGCTAGAATTCAGGGAATTGGACCATACTCAGCTACAAGTGAGGCTAAGAAATGTAGTCTTTATTTTCTAGGGAAGTGAAGGTAAGGGACTTAAATCTGGCATAAGATAGTGAAACCACTGTGCCAGTAGGATTCCTTTAGTATTTTTCTGATACTTTAAATCAAACCAAATAATCATTTTAAAATTTATTTTATGATATCCTATTATATGAAATGCATACACACACTCAAGAACATAAAACACAAAAAATAGTATGACAGGTAGAAGTACTTTTCGAAGACATGAAGAAATTCAAAATATTCATCACTCTGACAAATACAGATAAGCAAGGAAATATTGCATTGGATACCATTTTCTTTCTTCTATCATTGTTTTCTAATTTTTTGAATAACTTTGCTAGGTATTACGAAGATTAGAATCAGCAACCTGAAAACTGGGAATAATTCTATGATATTAACTGTTGCAGCCAAATCAAACAATATTGTGAATATCATTTTACTTATGCATATCCTTTCAGGACATTGCTCTTCCTACTTCTATGCATAATTTCTGGAATGTATGAAGTAATAAATCCCTACATAAACATGTTTGCATTAATTTAAATATAATGAAGTGTATCTTGAGACAGAAGAATCGTAACAATGTGAATGGTCTCCAATAGGTATTTATGTGTTTCTGTATGCCAACATAGTAGGAATGTTCATATACGTATTTGATCTATATATAGTGAATAAAATATTGTTCATAGTTGCACAGACTATATGCCTTTGCAAAGTTTACTCATGCACATTTAGTTCCATATTTTAATGACTTCCTTAATGTCCTCTGTTTAACTTAGTGAGAAATCAGGATTTGATTGATGAAATGAAACTGTTATCCAGTACAGTACTTTCACTTCCTTGATTGTGATAAGTTTTAAGTAAGAAACAAAATATGTCAACCACATCATAGAACATTTTTTTAAAATATATTTTTTCTTTTGTAACACATTGTTACAATTAAATGTTCTAAGTTGAAACTTGGGTTTTTAACACCACTCTTGCTATACAAACCCTGAACTGGTTTGTCTGTTTCCCATGTATGTATTCTTTCACTCAACAAATAATTACTTATTGGTTACAATATGTAAGGTACTTCATAGCCAATATAGGAGATGGAAAATACATAAAACATGGTGTGAGAACTATATAAAATCTGATTCAAAGGAAAAATTAAATAGCATCTACATAAAAAATAGAATAGTTTGCAGAAGTAAGAAAGAATTAAATAAATGTTGTAGAAATTCAGAGGAGCAAGTGATTACATTAAACTACGATATCTTGACTTTCAAGTGAAGAATTTGAGATGTTACTGTATTTTCAAGTTAATAAGTTAGGTTGCCACAGTTTTATAGATGCTGGCAGAACACAGAAAGATCTGGATCAAAGGCTTTATTACACCACAGCAGACAGCATGGGTTTCCATTGTCCTTGCATGCCACGGGGGACACGAAGCAGCCAGATATATACTGCACACACAGTATATTTGGGTCACAACCAGGACCCCTGAATTTTGTGATCCCCTGTCTTCTAAAGGATCTAGTAACACACCTCTCCAACCTTTTACTTAGATAAAGACATGATCTTTATAATTGTCAGAAAATAAATCTACCTGCTTCCCCCAAAGAAGTTTCTGTCTCTTCCAAGACTGTTTGCTATATAACATCCATGAAGGAGTAGAATGAAGCAAAGTTGTCAATGCCTCTTGCTCAGAAAATGTGCAGAAACACAAAATACCCAAAGAAAATTGTCTCCTCAAATAGAGAAGTCTTTATAAAGACGAACCCTTGAATCCAGGTCACAGAGGATAAGTTTTACTAAGTGGGGTTTGGGCAATAAGGCTTTTATGGCAAAGAAAATTGAATTAACCATGTCAGAAAGTAATACCTGCAAGTGTGTAGTGGGTTTATCACCATCTCTATGAAACTTAAATTAATATTTCACATTTAAGACTATTTAAAATGTATTTTATATTTGTGTCCTTAGCCAGTCATGTCTGCCTCTTTGTGACCCCATGAATTGCAGCACACCAAGCTCCTCTGTCCATGGAATTCACCAGACAGGGATACTAAAGTGGGTTGCCCTTCCCTTCTCCAGGAGATCTTCCCAACCCAGGGATTGAACCTAGGCCTCTACACTACAGGCAGATTCTTTATCACCTGAGCCACCAGAGAAGCAAATTTTATTTATTATTTTTTTTAATTTTTATTTTTAATTAATTAATTTATTTTAATTGGAGGATAATTACTTTACAATATTGTAGTGTTTTTTGCCATACATTGACATGAATCAGCCATGGGTATACATTTTAAAATTGAATATACTTATTTTATTTTTTCAATCTATTTATTCAATTGGAGGATAATTACTTTACAATATTGTGATCTTTTTTTTTTTGCCAATCATCACTATGAATCGACGATAGGCATACATGTGTCCCCTCCATCCTGAAAGACCCTCCCACCTCCCTCCCCACCCTGTCCGTCCAGGTTGTCCCGGAGCACTCATTTGGGTGCCCTGTGTCATACATCAAACTCTCACTGGTTATCTATTTTACATATGGTAATATATGTTTCAATACTATTCTCGCAAATCATGCCACCCTCTCTTTCTCCCACTGAGCCAAAAGTCTGTTCTTTACCTCTGAAATACACATATTTTAAATATAAAATAAATATGTATGCTTTAAGTAAATGCAGTTTATCATATGCAAATCTTGGGACTGTGAAGGACTATGTCCTGAAATGGACAGAATGAAATTGAAAATATTGATTTGGGAGCCAACCTGGAAATAAAACTTGCCACTAATTTAGATGAAGTTCTCTACAATGTCATGCGATCTATGAGTATTTGCATTTTGACTATAAACAAGAGCTGCTTAAGTTGACACTTAAAGAGACAAGTAAAATTAGTTGTTAATCAGATAACTTATCAATTAAGGAAGATTAAAACACTAATGGAAAAAATAGTAAAATTAAAAATAGCAGTGATGGTTTAGTCGCTAAGTCGTGTCAGACTCTTTGCAACCCCATTGAGTGTAGTCTGTAAGGCTCCTCTGTCCATGGGATTTTGCAGGTGAGAATACTGGAGTGGATTGCCATTTCTAGAGGAGAGGTAGGTAAAACCAAAATTCAGAAGCCAGTATCAGTGGCAATTAAGAACTAGGCTTAGAACAAGAGAATGCTACCGATATTATTCATCACTTGTTCTGAAAAAGATGGAAACAACAGTTCCAGGGTCAGATATATATCTGAGAATGCATCTTATCAGCAGCAGCTGTTTTGCCTGTAAATACCAACCCACAGATAACTTAAGGTGGTAGCTCAGCTGGTTTAAAATCCATATGCAGTGCAGGAGACCAGGGTTCAATTCCTGGGTTGGGAAAATCCCCTGGAGAAGCAAATAGCTACCCACTCCAGTATTCCTTCAGTCGTCACTTCAGTCATGTGACGACTAGGAGAATCCCATGGACAGGAGTCTGGCAGGCTACAACCTATGGTATCACAAGAGCTGGGCATGACTGAGCAACTAAGCATGCATAGAACACAATATCCTGAATGTAGATAGGTAAGTAAATACATATGTGCATATAAATACACATACACAAAGATAGATAGTGGTACATTTATTTTTATCAAACTGAAACTAGGTTTTGTTCAGTTTTTGTAACTTTTGCTTTATATAAGCACCCCAGAATTCAAATATAAATTTCCTTATGTTTAAATCTGCCTGGCAGTATGGATTTTAATAATTTACCATTGAAAAATTAAGTTACATCATGTTCAAGATGCATCACATTCTTATGAAGAACAGCCTTCTCATCCAATGGGTTTGCAGGTTTGATGGCTGAAAAGACCCCCTTCTGTCCACTGGACATCAAATTAGCATTAAATTGTGTTTCTCCATGTAAGATGTCCTTGTATATCTGCAATGAAAAAAAATCCAAAAATTATGAACTTTCCGTCAATCTTTATCTTCTTTGACATTTTCTCCTTAAACATGCAAAGTCAGATCAATTACTGCTAGTAATATGTGATGCTAAAGCTTAGAATTTGGTAGCAATTATAATTCTAGGCTTTTTGAACATTTGAAATAGTATCTTACATAACTCCACACATACAGAAAATAGAAAGATGCATTCATAAAATAAAGTTGACAGTGTATATTTTACAGACATTTTCAAAACAAGAAAAGGAGCAAAGAAATCTTCTTAAAAAAATAAACAGAAGTATTCTCTAGACTTCTTTGGTTTTCCAGATTTATAAATTGAGAATGAACAGGAAAGAAAATCCAGTCAAAGGTCCAAGTTAAAAGCAATACATGTGGAATAAATGTGATAGCATTTTTCTTTGAGAATGGTTCTTCCACCAAGCCCTTTGATGGAATGATTATACTTAAAATCTGTAAATGGCCCATTATTGAATCTTGGGTGATGCTCACAAAAGTCAGCATAAGAAAAGTCTTAAATGATACTCAGCGATTAAATCATAAATTCAAATATTTAGCTGAGCATGCTTAAAGATGATTCAATGAAAGTTTTTATTATTAAATGACAGATGTGAAGCTCCGAGAATAAACTACTCATAAACAGATAGTTTTCTACAGAATGAGCATTTGAGGTCATGACTCAGCACAGTAACTTCACTACAGAAGAAAGAGTAGTTATGGGAGCAGGGGTACTAGTTTCTGGAGGCAGTGTTGAATCATCTCAATTAGTCCGCATGTCACATTAGTGCAGGTAACGCTGTATTCATGTTTAGAGGATTCTGACAGTGTTTCGGCGTTTATCAGAGAATGTTTACATTATCAAACAGCAAAAACCAACTCTGACCAAGGAAAGCAACAGAACAGTTTATTGCAATAATATTATGTAGCCATCAAAACTGGTGCAAGACCTTAAAAGTCAGGTTTGGCAAGAAGTGGGAACCAATAGGGACTTGCCTAGTAGCTCAGCTGGTAAAGAATCGGCCTGCAATGCAGAAGACCCCCGTTCGATTCTTGGGTTGGGAAGATCCCCTAGAGAAGGGACAGGCTACCCATTCCTGTATTCATGGGCTTAGCTGGTGACTCAAATGGTAAAGAATCGGCCTGCAGTACGGGAGGCCTGGGTTCGATCCCTGGGTTGGGAAGATTCCCTGGAGGAGGGCATGGCAACTCACTCCAGTATTCTTTCCTGAGAATCCCATAGACAGAGGAGCCTGGTGGGCTACAGCCCATGGGGTCGTAAAGAGTCGGACATAACTGAGCAACTAAGGCAACACACCGCACAGGAACCAGTAGAAGTTAGGCAGTAAGAAACAACGTCAGGTACTCGCCACTGAAACTACGCAGCCGCAGTGACCCTTAATTCATGCAGCGGCCACCAAACTCTTACCATCATGGCCGCTAAGTTCACCATGACTCCATCTGGCCCTTAAGTCATTTACCACTGCTGTGAAAAATGCCTTATCTGTCCCTACATCCATCAGTCATCTGCTCCAGGGTATTGAAGCCTGTCATTAACATGCACATGCCACTGATGCAAGTTCTAACTAAGAGATCTTGTCCCTTCAGGTGTTAGGCTTAGGGTTCTGTTGATCACATTTCATATACTGGGGAGTTCCGGGCAAGTAGGAAAGGTGTTTGAATGCTGCTTAGTTAAAAAGCAACAACAAAATAGCGAATGGCTCTAATGTATTTCTATTGTGTTGTTTTCAACCAGTGGTTTATTTATTATTATTCACATTTTAATTCTAAGCTATACAGGGGTGGATTTCTTGAAATAGAACAGACACTTTTCACATTTGGATTTCTGCCCTCTCATTATGTAGTAAATGAAGTTACTTTCACAAGTACAGTCGTGATGTTTACATTTGCTCTTTTGTTCCATGGGGCCTCACTTACTGCTTCTTATAATTGTCATAATAGAGATTCAGAAACAAATAATACATAGGTACATTAAATTGCATTTATGTACTTTGGGGATGCCATACAAGATAATTATTGCAAAGAAATCACTCATTCTATGTATCTGTAATGCCTTGCAAAAGCCACTTTCTTCACCTTCTACTCATGAATTATGCTTTGTTAAACAACTTGGCATAAAGGGCAAAGATGTTAATTTCATTTAAAAATCACACCAAATGGTGTGAAGACATTAAGAAAGCAACACCTTCTATATATTAATCAACATGACTTCTAAGAAGAAAGTCTCTTTTTTGAGATGCACGAGTTGAAAATTAAGAAAGTTTTTTAAAAATATATTTATTTATTTTGCTGCACTGGAGCTTAGTTATGGCATGAGGGTCTAGTTCCCTGACCAAAGATGGAATCCAGGCCCCCTGCAGTGGGAGTGTGGAGTCGTAGCCACTGGATCATCAGAGAAGTCCCCCAAATTAAGAAACTTTTCATAAATTAAAAATAAAACTGATTCAAATAATTTATTAGATAAACTGGAAGACTATTCAAATAAATTATTCAAGTCACAAATGAGAAAATTGAGACTCAAAATTAGATGTTTCATGTGAGTGCACATTGTAAATAAGTTGTCAAAAAAAAAAAAAAAGAGAAAATCTCTGTTTTTGGACTTTCTTTCCATTGCTTTTACCATGTTGGGTTTAGTATGGTATTTACTCCTTTTTTTAAATGTGTTAGAAGCGTTTTTGAGTCATTTTAATTTAAATCAATCAAAATGTGTCTTTGCCCTTGAAAATATTGCAGATTTCAATTTATATTTTCTAGCAACTGAACAGAGGAGCCTGGTGGACTGCTGTCTATAGGGTCGCATAGAGTCAGACATGACTGAAGCGACTTAGCATGCATGCATGCACTGGAGAAGGAAATGGCCACTCCAGTGTTCTTGCCTGGAGAACCCCAGGGACGGAGGAGCCTGGTGGGCTGCCGTCTATGGGGTTGCACAGAGTCGGACATGATTGAAGCGACTTAGCAGCAGTAGCAACTAAAATAAAATTTCAGTTCAAATTCAGTATAATTCTTGCACAATTGGTGAAGTAAGAATTTTTATTAACTCTAATTATGGGAAGAGATATGTGTGCTTAGTCACTCAGTTGTGTAGGACTCTTTGCAACCCTGTGGTCTGTAACCCAACAGGCTCCTCTGTCCATGGGATTCTTCAGGAAAAAATACTGGAGTGGGTTGCCAGGCCCTCCTCTAGGAGATCTCCACAACCCAGGGATGAAACCCAGGTCTCCCTGCAGGCGGGTTCTTTTACTATCTGAGCCACCAGAGGAGCCCATGGTGAGAGACACTGATAGAGAAAAGTACCTTGCTCTGGGTCTTGTAATTTTTTCATCCCCCTACTTAGTGTCAACATTTTTCCCAAATGAGAAAAATGATTATGCCATGATTGATTATTTATACTCAGTTTTTTAAACCATTTATATTTTTATGTCAACCACCTTGTAATTCATTTAGATCTACATTTCAGTTTGCTCTGATTTGCAAAGGTGAACTTTATGGAGTGAGAAAGTGATACATCTAATGTTTTTTACTAGATGGAATAACCATTCAGTTCAGTTCAGTTCAGTCGCTCAGTTGTGTCTGACTCTGTGACCCCATGAATAGCAGTATGCCAGGCCTCCCTGTCCATCAAAAACTCCCAGAGTTTACTCAAACTCATGTCTATCAAGTAGGTGATGTCATCCAACCATCTCATCCTCTGTCGTCCCCTTCTCCTCCTGCCCCCAATCCCTCCCAGCATCAGGGTTTTTTCCAATGAGTCAACTCTTTGCATGAGTTGGCCAAAGGATTGGAGTTTCAGCTTTAGCATCAGTCCTTCCAATGAACACCCAGGACTGATCTCCTTTAGGATGGACTGGTTGGATCTCCTTGTAGTCCAAGGGACTCTCAAGAGTCTTCTCCAACACCATAGTTCAAAAGCATCAATTCTTCGGTGCTCAGCTTTCTTCACAGTCCAGCTCTCACATCCATACATGACCACTAGAAAAACCATAGCCTTGACTAGACGGACCTTTGTTGGCAAAGTAATGTCTCTGCTTTTTAATATGCTGTCTAGGTTGGTCATAACTTTCCTTCCAAGGAGTAAGTGTCTTTTGATTTCATTCCTTTTAATTTCAAGTCCTCAGCATTCCTTATTTGAAAAGCAAAGTATCTCCCCCTCTGTTCTTTTTGCCACCATCTTTTCCCCCTTATATTGTACCTCTCTTTGCATTGCTGCTAGAATTATGTAGTGTCATTCTAAGCTTGAATCTCTCTTGCCTGAAGGTGAAGACCGCATTCTAGAGCATCATCTCCAGGCCTACTAAAATCCAAGCAAGCTAGAATTCAGTCATTGATATTCTTACTTGTTCAGTTGTGCTAATCTTATCCCAGATGTAGAGTGACTTTCAATAGCATATATTTTTTCAGCCATTTTCTTTCTTCTATTTTGCTTACTAAAGATTTTAAGTACCTACTTGATTGCTGTGATAGTTTGTGAAAAATTTTCAACCTGAGGGAATATTCTGTGAAGTTCTGTGAGTCATACGTAATAGGTGATTGATCTATATATTAAGTTGTATTACATCTAACAAAAGCAAAATAAACACAAAAACAAAATTAAAAATGTGCACTTAGTGTGGAATCCCTAATAGATCACATTTTGTAAGGCATATATTCATGGTCAATTTTTAAGCTCTCTAGGACTGCATTTCTGTTGTTTTGAATAATTAAATATATACATATATCTATATGTGTAAAGTTGAGATTTAAAATACAAATATGTATATCCATGTAAAAATACCATGTGCAGACTTAAGCATGACTGTGTATGTTTATGTTTATTTCCAAAAGAACTTGCACATATTCTTCGTCTATCAGCATCACCCTGCAAAACAGTATAATTTGTATTCTGAGCAAATACTTAAAATTGGCATGTTTTGTAATGTATATAATTTTCTTTCTTTCTATCAGGTAGAAAATGGTTGCCCCTGTTCACCACCTGTGAAGACTTAGAAACACACAACTACGGCTTTGGTCCTCTAAGTGTTTCAGGATGTAAATGTAGCCTGACTTTTCCCTGATGGGCTGTTAAATCATGGACATGCTAAACAAGTTTCTTCGGACTGTCCTTCCAGAAGATGCTTTGGCTTCTCTCTCGAATGCTCACTAGGCGTTTGTAGCTGACAAGGAAAAGCAAGAAGGCTGTGAACTGGAAAGTTCTCTTACAATGAAAATTACGAGCACCTCCTGCATCTGCCCAGTCCTCGTGTGTCTCTGTTTTGTGCAGAGGTGTTATGGGGCCACTCACCACAGCTCCATCAAGGGGACCAGAAACCAAACCAAACACATCGAAGGTGAAACCGAAGTCCACCACCGTCCTAAAAGGGGGTGGGTTTGGAATCAGTTCTTTGTTTTAGAAGAACATATGGGACCAGATCCACAGTATGTTGGAAAAGTAAGTTTTTGTTTATTGTTTGTTTTTTCCTCTTCTGGGAAATTGAGGGGTGAGATGAGGGTGGAGCTGGAGTTGGATTTGAAGAGATATGGAACTTCAAGTAAATTATGTTATAGAATGTTATTTCTTATTCTGAATATTTTGAAATAATGATTATAAAATCTGAGCATCACCAAGCATGGCACATTTCCTTAAACATCAGTTCACATGTACTACACTGAATTTTCTTTACCAGCGTATCACTCTTTCTGTTCTCTCATGTAAAATGTAAACATTTTTCAGTAGACACAATTGTAGACATAATTCTACACAAAAATGTAGACATAATTCAGTAATTTTGTCTTTAGCACCGTGAAGGCATATTAGAATTCATCATGTCATTTCTTGGCACATTGATATTTACAGATTCTTTTTTTAATCTACTGCTGTTGTACATAAAGCTAAGAAACTCTATGACTTCTAATATATTTTTGTTAATTGTTACAAAGGCTGCACTTGAATTTGTCAGCATTTAAAAGCACATGGATATTTTATCAAACCCCCAAATTAATTTCCATACACATAGAATTATATTTTAAATGTAGATTAAATATATACTCAATGCATAGGTTTTGTTAAAATCCCCAAAGAATGAATTTGATAAAATGATCAGGAACTTCAGACCAATGTTCCTTTCTCTCAGACATACAGCAAGACAATTTAATGGCTGGTCAAACCCTTTAGGAAATTGTGCGCTCAGTAATAAGGGGCAGTTTAAGCACGCGTTATCACCGCTCCAGGGTAAAGAAGAGCATGGGAAGTGGGGAGACCGTCTTCTGATAAATTACTGATGGCTGGCAAGCAGCCACACTTAGGTTGGTTCAGTACCTATGGGAAAAGGAGCAAGCACAGCAGTAGAACCTTCATGTCTACAGGCTCCGTGACTTCTATCTCCCTGCTTGACTATTTATTTTCATTTTAGCACTGTTAGTGCTAAAAAAAAAAAAGTACTCCATCCAAAGCCAGGGTGCTTCCCTAATGTGTAGGCAGTGCAGTAGCACAACCATCTGTTCCATCCCTCATCCAACAGGATCTGGGTTGCAGCTGTATTTTCCATACAAGGCAGGAGCTATGGAGTCAGAATATGAAGCACAAAACGATCTGGAACAACTCTATCATTCTCTGATATGCATATCAAAACAAGAAGAAAAACCCCTTATCTTTATCCTACATGTTTTCCCTATGGTGTATTCCATAAAGTAAATGAAAACAAGTATACTTAAAGTAAAAACATAACATAATGAATTACTGTAGAGTTATTTTTGTTATGAACTTCAAAATCTTTTTTCTATAACCCTTTCACTCCTTGAAAAGGAGGGGGACAGGGAAAGTAACAGAAAAGTGTTTCTTTTTTGGAGTATTCCAAAAGGAAAAAAATATATATATATGTTATTAAAATATTTTGTTGTGTTTATTTTTTGTCATTTTAGTTTAATTAAAAATCAAAATCAAATTTGCTAGAAAGAAGAAGAGAAAGATCAGATAGCTTCTCAGTTTTTGATGGTTTACCTAGTTTTAGTAAAAGATGAAATCTCAATCAGTAGTTTAGTTACAAATAATCTTTCTGGGCTTGGGTACCAGTGAACATATGGTTGAGAGCTTGTTAGCCACCAGGAGGTGGTGAGAGCTGGGAAACTGTTCCTTTGTGAAGGTTCTGAAGAAATCAGGGTCCATTCTAATAGTATTAACAGACAAATTAAAGGGTCACACCCTTTAGGTATGGTCCTCTTATTCCCTATCTGACTTGTATCCCTTTACTCATAATCTTCTTTCTCAATTTTTGTCTGCCTTTGTGAGCAATTCTAACTTGATTGTATAGGCTCATTCCCCTCATACATCACCCTCTACAAATGTATATACATACACACATACATGATTGTGAAAATTGAAAAAAAAAACAACTTTCAATGTCCAACAACACATATGTACTTATAATAATGTGCTCCAGCCCCGTTATTTTTATTAGAGAAAATAATTTATATTTAAATAAAATAAATACATTATTACATACATATAAATACATTCATAATGAATCAACCATATATTTTCAAAGTGTTCCTGAGTAGAAGATAAAATCATTACAGTTTCTATGAGCATGAGAAGGGAACACATCCAAAGATCTGAAAATGATCTCCTTTTTACCCCTCTCTGTCACAGAAATGTCCGCAGGATTTTTGTCAACAAAAATAAAATAATAATCATACAATACAGTTATATTATTAATACATTTCCTACATTATCAGTTTGTTTCTATCATCCATAATCTCTGGATTATAATTTTGTATATCTATTGTTATATTTCACATTACGGAACATCTGAAACTGCTCGTAAGAGCTCAAGCCAAACTGTTTGATACTTACCAACTTCTTTTATAATTTTTAAAATTTTCTTTGAGTTTTCTTACCAATGATTGGATTTATTACTAGGGAACTTATTTTATTGACATTGGGCAATACACATTACTCACTCATAAGTTTTTTTTTTTTCTTTTTTAATAAGGCTAAGGACAGTTCTAATGGTAAATAGTATATATATATGTATATATATACACACACATGTATTATGTATACAACATCTATATTTTAAATATATGCAATTATACATATATACAGGTATGCGTAATTGACAATTCATACATTTTTCAGAATGTAAAAGCCATGAGAAATTAAATACCAAAATTATTGTGCGTAGTGTGTGTCTATGTATCTATATATATATATATATATATATATATATCTTGGATTTGAACTCATTGATTTATTAAAGATCTTTTAAAACACTTGAAAGTTTAGGGTCAGGAAGCTATAATAGCACATTTGTTAGTAAGTAAGTCCTTTCTTCCCAGAAAAAAAAAAAAAAAACCTATATGGTAATGTAATTATAGCTTTACAACAAAAGTGTTCTCTCATTTCCAAAAATTATATAACTGATATAGATCATCATCTTTTATTTTTCAAAATTTGAACAGAGCTAAATGAATTCCATTATAACTAAGAATTTAATTTTATATAAAATATCACACACATCCTAAAATGCAGGCCATGTATGACACCCATCATTAGGGTAGACTCATTGCTTTCATGAGATAATGAGAATCACTCAGTAAACAGCGGAGTCTGAGTTAGAGTTTCTTTTCTTTTTATCTGTATTACAACTGGTGAGTGTCTTTGATTTCTTCCATTTCTAGTTCCTTACATGTAACACTGAGAAATATTGTTTTATATTTCTAATTCAAGTGTGTTATAAAGTTTGGTTTATAGTTTAGATTGTGGGTCAGTTAAACCACTGTCTGTGGTTATGCTGGTGTTGCTTGCATAATAGATAATAATAATAACTATTGAAAATTTTAAGTATTATTGGTGATACATGGAAATAGCACAGAACCAAATTCAGTTTCTAAAAATGATGTCTTTTTGTAATACAACTAGATTCACATTTATGTATTTTATGTAGCTGTTTTCAAGCTATGATGGCAAAATCTAGAAGCAGTGAAAGAAAGTAAGAGCCACAAAGTCTAAAGTGTTTACTAATGACCATTTACAGAAAATATTTGGAACCCGTTTTCAAGGTTGCTGCCTCACCTAGTAGACTGTGAACACTCTGGAAGCAGGTTATGGGGCCTTTTCATCTTCATTTACACAGAACTCTATCTCAGTGCCTATTGTAATGCTCAAATGTGGTAATTCACTGGAAAGGGCTCTATAAAGTATAGCCTTTTGTAGTCTTGTTAATGGTTGTGATAATTATTTGAAATTATTGACACAAAAATCTCTGTCATCAAACATTTCTTTTATGGAAGTGTGAATTTGAGGAGGTCTTTAAGTTCACCTCTTTCACTGGCATGCCCTCTCCCAAGGTTATTTTAATGAATGTTTATTAGCTCTTGGCATTTTTGTTGTTATTGCTGTTGTTTAGTTGTATTGCAGGCAGTACTGTAATGAATGTCTTTGTATGCACATCATTTAGCAAAGGTATAGATGTCCCTGAAGGGAGAGGTTTCCAGAGTGGAATTCTGATTTAAAAATAAAAAAATCTTTAATTTTGGTAGATGTTACCTATCCTCCTCCATAGGTGGTAGTGTACTTTACATCTCTGTCAGTGATGTGTAAGAATATTTATTTCTCTATAGCAATGCCAACAAATGGGATTATAAGACTTGAATTTTGTAAATAGGTGAAAAATTGCATCTCTATGTACTTTCAATATACGTTTGTCTTATTATGAATGAAATTGATCACATTTTTGTAGTTGAGGGGACATGAATATTCCTTTTTTTTTTTTTGTTCTTTTTTTTTTTTTTCCATTTATTTTTATTAGTTGGAGGCTAATTACTTTACATCATTACAGTAGTTTTTGTCATACATTGAAATGAATTAGCCATGGATTTACTAACTGACTCTTTAGGCCCTTTTGTTACTCTTTTAAACTTATCAGTACTAGTCAATAATTACATAATAGATGCAATAAATCTTTGCCAGCAATATTACCAATAATGTTTTTTAACAGTTGCAATTTACCCTTTGACTTTGTTTATAAGTTTTGCTTTATAGAAATGTATTATTTTAATTTGATCATTTTTTACATTCCTTTAGTTGAAACTACACTTTTATTTGATTTGAATTTTTCTGAAATTTGAAATATTAGTGTTCCGAATTAGTGCCAGGAGATTAAAAAATGCATTCTTCATGTCTTAATATCTATAGTTTATCACATATTTTAGAAAATGTTGCTTATGGAATAAAAAACATGGCGTAAAAGTAGAATTCTTTGCTTTAGAGATCAAAAGCTATAATTTAAAATACATATGATATCATATTTTGATCACTAGCTATTGACTGTATTTCATATATGTCTCATATTTACCAATAGAATAATTAGTGTGCAGGTTGTAGTTGAAAGTATACTGACTCTTCCTGGTATACTCTAGGAGTATTTCAATATGTGTAACTGTTAGAATTTAACTGAGGGCACATATTGGAAATAATGTTTGTTACTATAAAACCACTGACAGTGAGCTTCATGTATTTCAAGTGATAATTGCTTGTGATTAGCTAGGTATTCTGCTCCATAAATACATAAAAAATATGTATTACATGTGTAATATGAAAATTTTTACTTTAAAAATATTAAGATGACTTCTTTAAATAGCCAAAAATTCTTATATGAGAGATAAAAGATGCTATGTTTATTACTTCAGTGTATCTTTAATTGTATATTATCTATATTGTATTATCTGGTAGTTAAAGAGAATAGGATAAAACATATGATAAAATAGAATAGAATCAATCAAATTAAAGGTAAGACCAAAAACTGTTCCTCCGTGTTAGCTTGTTTTGAGCTAAGATATCTAATCTATTAACAATATAGCATTAGGATTTGGGCCTTATTAACATTAAACATATCTTTGATGATAAAAGTTAATGAAACTAGACTTTTTTCAGGATGAACGAATGTATTATGTTCCCCATATTCACTTCTCTTCATTTTATAGTGTATGTTCTTATGACTGTTAACATTTTTTTCCAGATTAAAAACTGTATCATGTAGAAACTATTGCTTGCTTCTATAAAGAATTTAGTTACTAAAATTCTACCTCTCAATCCCCTCTTTACCCATGTCCTATGTGTGTGAGTCAGTGGTAATAAATCCTCCAGCCAGTGCAGGAGACACAAGTTTGATCCCTGGGTCAGGAAGATCTCTAGGGGAGCAATTGGCAATCCACTCCAACATTTTTGCCTGGGAAATCCCATGGACAGAGGTGCCTGGCGGGCTACAGTCCATGGGGTTGCAAAAAAGTCTGACACAACTTAGTGACTAAACAATGGCAATATGTGCGAATAAAGGGTAGACTCTAGGCAATTATTCTCCACTTGCTTTATTAAAACAAAACAAAGCAAAAACAACCATAGCAAGCATATAGAGAGTAAGAAAGGAATTCTGGTGGCATAAAGGAATTAAGAAATCATCTTGTCAGATTCCTCAAATAATGGAAACCAACAATGCTTGAAACAGTTAAGTGATCTCTTCATGGGAAGGGGGATTAGTTATGGCAGTGCCAAAGAACAAATTGTAAGATATCTAATTCTTTAATGAAAATCAGTTTCTAGTATATAGTGCATGAAATTCCCCTCTGATCATCACCATTACTTCCATTACTCTCTATTTTTTCTGTCTTTATAAAGAGAGCCTTCAAATCTCTTTTAATATGAAGTACTGTGACTTCAAATTAAATAAATGATTTTGAGGTTCAAGAGAGAATAAATCATGTAAAAAGGAATGGGAAGGTTCAGGATTTACAGAAAAAAAAAAGATAGTTTTAATGTCATCATGAACTCTGAATTAAAAATTAAATGAACAGTAAGAAAAGGTTCTGATTGTCATCTTATTGTCAAGATGATGATTTTATGAAAGTTTGTTTTTTTTTACCATAACTTCTTTGAAATGGAAAACTTCTTATATCAAAACATGACATTTTAATTTTGTGTAGGTGACAATGTGATGACATGATGTCATGTGAAATTAACTCATGGTGTGCAGGTGCATATGGATTTATAAATTTCTCAATAATCATCATGGAAATTTAACTATTTAGGTCCAGTCCTAAAAGAAATTGGGTGCACAAAAGAGAAATTTGATTTGGCATATACTTCATTTAATTTGTAATGATATAGAACCTGTTATATCTTTTCTAAAAGAAATCAGATTTCACTAAGTTTCACTTTAGTTTTAGAGAAAAGTGACAATATGTTTTATTGTTCAACAATAAAAATGTTGAAAGTAATAGCATTAGCACTCACTATATATAGTGTTTCTTAATGCTGTGCTGGAAAATTTTTAAACATCATCAATATAAAGCAGTACTATGGGCATAATCTATGAATTTGTTCACCATGTACACTTGATGGTACTATACAAACGTACCCACCTGTATGTTAATATGTGTGTATGTGTTTTTAAGTGTTATCAGTGGTGCTAAACCAAAAGTGACTTTAACCCTCGGGAGCATTTGGCAATGTCTAGACACATTTTTCACCTCTGCTACAAGGTCTATTAGTTTAAGATGGCATAATCATTATGTCCACAAATTCTGAAAGAGTTCAGGAAAATGTCTTAATATACTTTCAGATCAGAATAAAATATGAAAATGAATATAATTGACTCTATTAGTCTTTATATCAATACAATTGCAAATAGAATTTATCATTATAATTGAGAAAAGAAAAAGGCCCACAAAGGCAAAATGGCCAAGGGTCTCTGAAAGTTATAATGCTGCTGCTGCTGCTGCTAAGTTGCTTCAGTCGTGTCCGACTCTGTGCGACCCCATAGACGGCAGCCCACCAGGCTCCGCCGTCCCTGGGATTCTCCAGGCAAGAACACTGGAGTGGGTTGCCATTTCCTTCTCCAATGCATGAAAGTGAAAAGGGAAAGTGAAGTCGCTCAGTCGTGGTCCGACTCTTAGAGACCCCACGGACTGCAGCCCACCAGGCTCCTCCGTCCATGGGATTTTCCAGGCAAGAGTATTAAAGTGGGGTGCCATTGCCTTCTCCGGAAATTATAATGAGGACTTGATGTTTATGATGGAAGGATTTTTACCAAGCCTTTCTTCCTGGCTTGTAGATTGCTGTCTTCATTTTCACATGGTGTTCTCACTACATGAGTATCTGTGTCCAGATTTCCTTTTTTCTTTAGGACATTACCTCTATAAAAACTCTGTCTCAATAATGTACTGGGGTTAGAACATCATCATGTGGATTTTATTGCTTTAAAATTCAACCCATAGTAGACTGAAATCAATATTTTTTGTGTAATTATTAGGATTTTTATACTTTATAGAAATACAGCATCCATTATTTCTTTGAATTTTCTTCTCCCTCTTTTATTGTTTCATTCTGAAACTTCTATTTGATATAATTTTTCTCATATTCACTTTTAGGATTCTAATACTTTCTTCAACCAAGTTGAATAGTTGAGTATTAATATATTTTTTTATTTAAATTGTGGCTCAGATGGTAGAGAATCTGCCTGCAATGCAGGAGATCCGGGTTCGATCTCTGGATTGCAAACATCCCCTGGAGAAGGAAACAGAAACCCACTTTAATATTCTTTCCTGGAGATTCCATGGACAGAGGAGCCTGGCAGGCTGCAGTCCATGGGGTTGCAAAGAGTCGGACATGACTGAGCAACAACCACTTGACTTAAATATGAATATTAGCTTGAACATATTTTAAAATTTTTGCTTTACATTGGTTCCTTTTGTCTCTTTTATATATACCTTGTCTTTTCATTTTGACCATTTTTTCCTCTTAAGTATTAAATATTGCCAACCAACTGTTTAAAAATCTTGATCAAATTATAATTTTCATTTCTTCTTGGTTAATTTGCGTATTTCTTTTGTCTATCCACTGTCATGGAAATTTGATCATGGTATGCCTTTAAAAATTTTATATTCACTTGTCTTCAATAAGTATGTGATAAGTGGGAATGAGGATTTTGATGGAATTACTCTAAAATATAACTTGAGAGAGATCCACAGAGAGTCATTTATTTTTTTGTTTGCTGACAACCTGTTGGTTTCCTAAATATTAATATGTTTTATTTTTGTTTTTAATTTGTTTTCTTTTTGTTAAGTAAAGTATAATTGATTTATAACATCATGTTAATTTCAGGTTTACAGAAGAGGTTCAGTTAAATACATATTAACTTTTAATTTTTAGCTATTGATTCATAACCATTCTTTTAAATGAAAACAACAATGAAAGAATACTAGCAGCACAAAAATGAATCTTGTATACCTTTCTTCTAGTCTGCTAGTTTGAATTTCAGTTTATCACAGGAATTGTTATTTTTCTACCAAGACCTTTTAACCAACCACAAGCTTCCTTGCTGTTTTTCTTTAAGCTAGTGGGTAGATACTCCAATTTTCATTTCATAGAGTTTATTTTCAAGTAGTCTTGCTTTGTTAAGACATCTCCTTTCTAATTTTATACCTTGATGGGACTGAAAGTCATAGTTTCTAATCTTAAGGAGATGGAAAATTTAACCTTGGTGCTCATGGCCTGTATCTGGTTTAATTTCCCCCAAAGTCATCTGACTATCTGACAGTTGGAAATGACTTTCCTGGTGAAAATCTCTTCCTTCCTTTGTCCAGTAAATTACCTTTCACTGAATTACCATTTAGTGAATTACAGTGAATATTTCTCTCTCAGTTATATTGCACTTTACATTTACAATTGTTTATAGTAAGAGATGTCTTTATTATCTTTGTCTGCCATTTTACTGCAGGTTTTTCTTTACACAAAAAAAGCTTTGGATTAGATAATTTTGTTAATATTATATATATATATGTATGTATATATATATATAATAGTATTCTTTTACCATGATTCAATATTTTCATGCAGAAGTAAAAATGAAAATCTAAATATTCTCCAAAATATGAAAAAATAGTTATATACATTCTGAAAAATCTATCACACTTCATAATTAACTATGGACTGTTTTCTTTCAACACATATTGGCCCTAAGAAAACTTATCATTTTCAACATAGGTATTATTCTCAGGAAATCTGTTCCATAATTTTATTGATTTTTTAAAAATCCAGTGAACATTTAATTGCATCAGACCTCCTATAACAAAAGTATTTAGTTGGAAGTTAAGCCTAGAGGGTCTTCAAATACATCCAGTTTTTACTTTTTCTAAATTTCATAAAGAAAATACCAGGCATTTGTTCCAAGAATCGCAAAGTAAAATGGCATCCATTTTTTTTTCTCTAGGATTGTTTCTTTTATATGGCTTATTTGTCACTATATTTATAGACGTTAGAAAGGTATACAGTATTCAGTCCTATTCTACAATAAAAGATAAAATAATATAAAATATAAATCATTAAAATATACTAACTTACCATAGTCTTCTCTTTGGTTTTCATTATTTATAACCATAGCTTTATTTTCATTTTTTTTTTTATAATATTTAGTGGAGAATAGTTGATTTGCAATATTGTGTTAGTTTCAGGTGTATAGCAAAGTGAATCAGTTATACATACTCTTCTATAAATTCTTTTCTCTTCTAGGCTATAAGAGTATTAGAGATCCCTGTGCTGAATAGTAGGTCCTTATTAGTTATACCACTCCAGTACTCTTGCCTGGAAAATCCCATGGACGGAGGAGCCTGGTAGGCTGCAGTCCATGGGATCGCGAAGAGTCGGACATGACTGAGCGACTTCACTTTCACTTTTATGCACTGGCGAAGGAAATGGCAACCCACTGCAGTGCTCTTGCCTGGAGAATCCCAGGGATGGGGGCGCACAGAATCGGACACGACTGAAGTGACTTAGCAGCGTTAGTTATCTAATTTGTGTATGAAGTGAAGTGAAAGTCGCTCAGTCACGTCCAACTCTTTGCGACCCCATGGACTATATAGTCCATGGAATTCTCCAGGCCGGGATACTGGAGTGGGTAGCCTTTTCTTTCTCCAGGGGATCCTCCCAACCCAGGGATCAAACCTAGGTCTCCCACATTGCAGGTGGATTCTTTACCAGCTGATTCTTTCCCTTGGCAAGCAAAACCCAAGAATACTAGATGGGTAGCCTGTCCCTTCTTCGGCAGATCTTCCTGACCCAGGAATTGAGCTGGGGTCTCCTGCATTGCAGGTGAATTCATTACCAACTGAGCTATGAGGGAAGCCCCGATTTATGTATAGTAGTGTGTATATGTTAATCCCAATCTTCAAATTTATCCCCCTACTTACCACCAGTAACCATAACTTTATTTTCTACCTCTGTGACTCTGTTTTGTTAAGTTCATGGTACCCTTTTCTCCATATACAAGCAATATCATATGATATTTGCCAGCTGAGTTTATTTTGACAAAGGCTGAAAACTAGGTCATATTCATTCAAAATTTATCAAATATATCCGCAGTTCTGGTCACCATGCTAGGCATTGTTTATATAGTGGTGAATGATGCAAGTATTATGGGAGACACTGACATTAAGGCAACATTCATACAAATAAATATTCATCTATAAAATGTGATGAGGATTATTAAAGAATGTTGTACTTGAGTGTAGTGTTAAACCTAGATTGGGGGTGAGGGAAGAACTCTCTGAGGAAGAACAGGCCAGTATCTAAAAATAAACCAGGACTAATCCCACCAAATTGACCATCACATATGCTTGCATGTGACTTTTGAGCTTGGGGCAGTGTCCATGGTGAAGGAGTAACACATATAAAGCTCTTGAGATTTGAACTAATCTGTGTTTGACTGCATTCTTCTTCCAAGAAAGACTGGCTAACTCCAACTTAGGGAATGAGCAGTAGAGAGATGAGATTAGACACAATAAGACATAGATATTACAGTCTCTTGGGTAAATAACTGTGGACTTCGTATTTAGAGAAATGTGGAGACATTGTTGACTTTAAGAAGAAAAGGATGTGGCATCAATATATTTGACATTTATTGCTAAACAATCACTCTTCTGGGCTTCCCTTGTGGCTCAGCTGATAAAGAATCCACTTGCAATGTGGGAGACCTGGGTTTGATCCCTGGGTTGGGAAGATCCCTTGGAGAAGGGAAAGGCTACCCACTCCAGTATTCTGGCCTGGAAAATCCCATGGACAGAGGAGCCTGACGGGCTATAGTCCACGTGGTTACAAAGAGTTGGACACAACTGAAGAACAGACACACGCAATCACTCTTCTATATGAGCAACAGAATCTCGGGGAAGCATTTCAGAACAATCAAAAGTATGTTAGTTTCTGTAAAGCAGCTAATACATCATTAAAAAGAGGGTAAATAGTTGGCTTATTTCCTGTTCCATAATGATTTAAGGGATCTTATACTTATGAACCATATAATGTATTACTGGCTCAAGGCAACAACTGAGACATACTTGTAAGACATATATATAAGTATCAGGAAACAGGGGAGGGAACATTGGACAGGTAACCTTGATTTTTATACTATGTTATCTTTTGACCTGAGTAAATCCAGACTTTCAGAACAAGGCTTTATTATGCATATCAAAGAAGTGAATGAATAAGATGATTACAAGAATCCTGTTTCGCTTTGAAAGTTACTGTTTCAACATAAATTCAACTGTTAAAAGAAACTAACAGCATGTCATATGCTGTGCTAGGCTAGATGTGGAGATTATACTAATGAAATATACAATCTCCATAATTAATGAAGGCAAGAAGAGGAGGTGATTTTGAGAACAAGTGATGGCATCTCAGTGCTAATGATGCTATAGCAGTGCTAAACATAGGGGATGATGGTTCTAGGGGAGGAGAAATATACTTGACTCATATCAATTTAGGGAAGGCTCCTCAGAAGAGTGAGAGCTTGAACTAATCTGTTGCTAGCAATAGAAAATGAGACAGGTAAAATTCATCGGTTAAGAGAGACCTGCTCTGGAATGGCAGGAATGCCAAATCAAAAGAATCTAAGTAATAATTAATGACATACAAGTACAGCAGCTGGAGCACAGATCACATGCGGAAAAGTGGGATTGGGGATGAAGCTAGACAGTATGACAGGCCACTGAGGACCAGTCTTTGTATAAGACTCAAAAGAGAATATAGTTTACCTCTAGGTGTTTGGGAATGAATTGAAGGATTTTCAAATGTGAAGTGACATGAGACATAAAGAACACGTTCAAAGGCAGAGAGGACATTGCACAAATGTGCAATGCACCATTGCACAAATCTAGACTTGAACTTGTATATTTCAAAAGAATTGAAGGGAGTAAATAGATTAAAACTTTTTTTTAAATTTTAGAATATAAAATTGATAAGATTTTGCATCCAGTGAGGGTGAGAAAGAGCCATTTGAAGATGTTGAGCAGGCTTCTTAAATGTGGAGGGATTCTAGAGAGGGGTTTCCTGGTTGGCACTAGTGGTAAAGAACATGCTTGCCAGTGCAGGAGACATTAGAGACACAGGATTGATCCCTCAGTTGGGAAGATCCCCTGGAGAAGGGCATGGAAAGCCACTCCAGTATTCTTCCCCAGAGAATCCCATGGTCAGAGGAGCCTGGTGTGCTACAGACCATAGGATCACAAAGAGTCGGACATGACTGTAGCGACTTAGCATGCATGCTAGCGAGTAAAGGAGAATCATATCTGGAAGTGAGGATGATGGAGCTAGGTTTGGAGAGTCTATATCCTGGGTACTTTGTGGCCATGCAGATGGGAAATTATGGAGAGATGCAGAGCTGGGGGAAGGATATAGACTATTGGTGATTGAAGCCATGCATAAAAATTTAGAGAAATGTACATCGACTCCTGGCTCAGAATATAAATCTGTAGTGTAAAAAGTTATGATGGAAAAGAGAAAACTAGATCTGCATAAAAAGTTTTCAAATAAAATTCAACAAAGGACTTAGAAGCAATAGAATAGAAATGGAATCAGAGTCGATAAATAAGGAGAAAATCTCAAGGAGCAAGTGATCAACAAAATTTGAAGCATGAGTGAGAATACTCAGCACTGTATTGTATACTTAAAAGATTGCTAAGAGGGTAGAGTTTATGTTGTGTTCTTATCACAAATAACAACAAGAGAGGGCAGGAGAAAACTTTTAGAGGTGATGTTTATGTTTATGTTTATGGCATAGATTGGGTGATGGTTGTATGAAGTTAAGTGAAGTGAAGTTGCTCAGTTGTGTCTGACTCTTTGCAACCCCATGGACTGTAGCCCACCAGGCTCCTCTGTCCATGGGATTCTCCAGGCAAGAGTACTGGAGTGGGTTGCCATTTCCTTCTCCAGGGGATCTTCCTGACCCAGGGATCGAACCCAGGTCTCCTGCATTTCAGGCAGACGCTTTAACCTCTGAGCCACCAGGGAAGCCCCAGTTGTATCCTCATCTCCAAACTCATCAAGCCGTATGCATGTATAAATATGTATAGTGTTCTGTGTTTAATCATACCTCAGTAAAGTGGCTTTAAAAAGAAAGTGAAAACAATAAATATTTTAAAATTGGGACTTATATTTTGTACAGTTATTTGTTTTACCCAAGAAGCTATTGTCTGAAAAGTGGAAGAGAATCTGAAAGTGACTCAGTCATGTCCCACTCTTTGCAACCCGATCTACTGTAGCCTGTGAGGCTCCTCTGTTCATGGAATTCTCCAGGCAAGTATACTGGAGTGGATAGGGGTTCCCTTCTCCAGGGGATCTTCCCAACCCAGGGATCGAACCCAGGTCTCACTTATTGTAGGAATATTCTTTACCATCTGAGCCACCATTTCCTCTGAAGAACCTTACTATTTACAGGAGCTTGACTCATATTCAAGAGGATTGAATAGTGATAGAGGAGGCTGTGACTGAATATGAATCTGTGGAGTCTTTGAGGGGTTTCCTTGGTGGCTCAGATGGTAAATATCTGCCTGCAATGGGAGACCTGGATTCAATCCCTGGGTCAAGAAGATCCCCTGGAGAAGGAAATGGCAACCCACTCCAGTATTCTTCCCTGAAAAATGCTCTGGACAGAGGAGCCTGGCGAGCTCTAGTTCATGGGGTAACAAAGAATCGGACATGACTGAGCAACTTACCCTTTTTAACACTATGGCATCTTTACTTATTTGTGATAGAACTATTCATCTTCCTCAGCCCTTCTAATTGTTGCTTGCTAGCAATTAGTAATCCATAGCATCTAAAAATTTAGGTGTTCCTCAACATGCTGCTCATCCTGAACTGTTCTCATCTGCCTAGTGATTGACACAATGTTTGTGTTGGTTAGTAATATCCTGCTGGCTGTTGAAGGAAGCTATCTGAAACTAGTTTAATAATGGGAAGTGATTTACTAACTTCATACCTGAAGAGTAGAACAGACTCCAGGCAAGCAAACAATCAGTGATACAAATGGTGTGATTAGGATCCTAGCCAGTTGCCTACAGCTACAAACTTGAAAAGCATGAGAAGCCCAAGTCCCAACATTTGTAGGTAACAGTTCAATCAGTTTCTATGTTCTGTTATAAAAAAAATAAAAATAAAGGATTTATTTGCTTGCAGCTAGATGGTTTCAAGTGCCCAAGTATTTTTCAAATTCACATTTTATGGTCTGTCCTTTAAAAACTCCCATGTTTTGATACTAATTTCTCAAACAATGAGAGTCTTGTTGAAAAAAAACTACATTGGTTAACAAACAAAATATATATAAAACATAAAATAAGATAGTCATTTTATGATGAAGGCATACTTTATTTGAGACTTATTGGACTGCTGTTCAAGCACATGCTGAATTAACAATAATCAACCTGTGTTGAATAGCTGAAGCCTAGATTTCTGATTTAACCATAGGGAAAGTTAGATTATCATTATGTGTTTAGACCAGAACTGTCTAGTTGAACTTTCTGTAGTTATAGTCCTGTTTTATATCTACACTGCCATTTTGGAAGCTACTAGCCTACCAAAAAAACAAGTTTGTTTCAGAAAAAAAAAAAGTGACCCACTAGCTTCCTTTTAATTGACATTTGAACATTTGAGTTTTGGCTATTGCAATAAGGTTCTGAATGTTTGTTTTATCAATTTAAATAGCTACTTGTAGTTTTTGGCTCTGGATGAACAGATAGAATAATAGGTAGGGAATCTAGCACCACATACATAATGTATATAAATGTATGAGTATGTGATTTTGGAGATGACTTTTGAGAGCCCCTTGAGCTGCAAAGAGATCAAACCAGTCAGTTCTAAAGGAAATCAACCCTGAATATTCATTGGAAGGACTGATGCTGAAACTTTGGCCACCTAGTATGAAAAACCAACTCCTTAGAAAAGATCTTGATGCTGGGAAAGATAGAAGACAGGAGAAGGGGACAACAGAGGATAAGATGGTTGGATGACATCACCAACTCAGTGGACATGAGTTTGAGCAGGCTCTGGGAGAGACTGAAGGATAGGAAGGCCTGGCATTCTGCAGTCCATGGGGTCACAAAGAGTCAGACACGACTGAGCGACTGAACAACGAGTCTGTGAATGTCACATAAAGTTATAGGCAGACAGAATGTCATTAAACACTGTAGATCTAAAAGTTTGACTCTAATATGTAAAGATGGTTATGAAGACTGGGAGGATCAAGCCTGGGTCTCTTTCCTTTTGTTTCAAGCATCAGAATAATTTGTTATTGTTCACATTATTTGTATGTGTACATTTCAAAGCTCCAGACAAGAGAGCATATATTGCTTCAGGTAAGTCAACTGTCGGTGGTCTAGCTGCCCAAGTGGTGAAGATGTGGAGTCTTGTTCTGGAAGTTTCCATAATTGAGGCTGCACTATCTTCTACCCAAGTGTTATAACAGGGTGTCAATTCTTTCAAAATAAGATGGAGTTCCCTAAAAGATGTGCTGACACATGCCAGGCATATAGTTTAATATAATTCTTAACTGTGTGGAAAAGTTTCATATATTTGACTTTTGTTTTACTTCAGTATATTATTTTACCTAGTATGTCACCAAGCTATATCAAATATCATTCATCTTTTTTTTTAAAATAGAGATTCAGAAAAATTGCCGATCACTCTTTCTTTTTTTGAATTTACTTAATATCCAACTTTGTGTATGTCTGTTGTATTGTGTATGTGTGTGTGTAAAGCTAAAAATAGTAATTCATAAACTTGTTCTGGAACATCATGTATGCTCAGTAATTGCTTGTTCAGTTCATTAGCTCCTTTGCATGCATGGGTTCCTTCTATTGTTATTTCAAAATTATGAGAACTATTAAATACATCTGTAGTATTCAAAGCAATATAAACTACTTTTAATTAAAGCAAGAGGATGCTAAGCAGAGAGCAAGTGCTGTAAGAGAGACATATATATTTCACTTGAAATTACATTTCCCTCTTAAATATGACTTATGTTATGGCCTTATGCTTTCTTTCTTCTCCAGGCATTGCCACTGTTGTTCTTTGAACCCTGTTATAATTATTCCATTGAATTAAATTGATGATGAACATTTTTCAGTTTTATTACTATTTTTATAAACATTGAGATGAGGAAGGGTAAAATAATATCTAATTACACATCAATTATCAGCACCAATACCACTAAGTAAATATTTATGTTTGAGGGGTGGAGCATCAGTACAGTGCAGCTGTGGGGGACTAAAGACTCTCTCTAGAGAGCTGGTAATTTGCATAGAAGTTGTTTCTATTCTGCATTTTGCAGCTGCATTTCTCTTTGTGTCTGTAAGAAATGTTAAAATAACAAGAATGAAGATACAGAAAATGCTGCAGTTGGGTTAATGCATTAAAAGCAAAGCTTTTGATTGGGTATATATTACCAGGAGACAAGTATTCACAAGGTAGATACCTTAGTTTTCAACCTTATTTGAATATTAGAGTTACATGGGAAGTTTTTAAAGATCCTCAAGGTCAGCCTGTGCTTCCAATTCAAGAAGTCAGGAAATCTGAAAATAGAATTTTGATATCTATTTTTCAAGCTACCAAAATGGTCCTAAATTAAGTATCTTTTAGAGCCACTTGTCTTTAGGTTCATTTCACTAGTGATACATGAAGATACCTTGAGTAAAATGACAAGAATCTTTGCGTTAGAAATAATTGCTACTTTAATAATAGATATCTGTAAAATAATGATTATCTTAATGTAACATATATCTGCTTAATCTCATGGTCTTGAATAACTCCTCTTTTAAAATCTATTGATAAATGAGATCAAGTATTTCTTTTCTCTATGTATATGTTTTCAAACACCTTTATTTGTACGGATATATATTTACATAATACATGCAGATGGGGGAAAAGACAAATGGTACAAAAAGCTATCAAAAAATTGATGTTCCTCTTTTCCCCTTCCATTTCCTTCTCACAGCTTTTCTTACAGGTAAAAAACAACCCATGATATTTTAGTTTTTTTATTTTAACATAAGTAGACTTTATCTTGATTTCCTGCTATAGAATATGAGAGTCTGCTTGTTTAATCACCCTACCTCCTTTTCCCCTTTTCCCATACTTTTTCATTAATTATATTTTTCTTCCCTAAGTTGTCTTTTTAAAATATGTAAAATACTGACATGTTTATTCCTTCTCTTGCTAACTCTAGATAGGCTATAATTACTTTCTACCTTTTAGAGTGAAGATATAGAAAACCTACCATTGTCTTCGTAACACTGAGATACATGATGAGAGTTTGAGCTAATTTCATTACTATCTCCCTGGGTTAGTTATCTCAGACATCTTAATTTAAGTTTTTCTTAAAAAAATAACACTTAGTTTTTCAATCTCATCCCCAGCCTCCATTATACTTGGCATTTTTGACTCCTAAGCTTTTGAGGAAATAATGCAAGACAAGGCAAAATCCTGCATGGCAATTCCCTTCCACACATGTTTAAGGATATGATTTCCTTTGTCTTTCTATTTTACCCATCACTGTTTCATTCATAATTTATCTTTGAGGAGCTTACTGAAATGTCTTTTCTGTTGGGAGCAAAACTTACCATCATTAATTTGCAAAATATTTCAATTTTTTAAATACTTTTTATAGTTTAATGAGACTCCAAGAAGAAGAAATAAAACATTTTATCTCAAACCCCCATCTTGAGAAGAAATAATTTAGGAAACCTCACATAAAGGAAAATATGCATTGCTTGTGCTGTCATGTTCCTTGCAAATGATAGGTGATTTGCAGACTTTACATGTGCTAAATATTGGGGCTATACAAATGTGCTAAAGATACATGTAACACCAGCATTGTTATCAAAGCCAACTAAATAGTCACCCATTTTTAACATAATGACTTCATTGATCTCCATTATGTTAGATCTTAGACCAGAGGGGGAAAAAAATCCCCTGGGATAGTAATGAAGTAATGAAGGTATTGACCTACATTTTGATGTCAGCAAATAGTTGTGTTCACTAATGCTATGTGATAACAATATATTCTCCCCATTTTCATGACTTTTAATAATAACTTATCATTTTATGTATGTGTTATAATGTATTTATCTGAACATCCAAATTGTGTAATTTAATTAACATCTGTGCTTAATGAATTAGCAGAAATAGAGCCTTAAAAGACACCAAGACTTATCTGTTAGTTTTGGAATGGGTATAAATTGATTCTCAATGTCTGATACAGTTTATACTCTATTCTTATAAAAGCATGGAGACCAATTTGATGATTGTTAGAGATTTCTTCTAAAGTTACTTTAAGACATGACTTATGATGAAGAATTGGACTTTATTTATTCATGTAAGCAGAGCCTGTTTTTGTTCATGACCCTCCTCCCATGCCAATTACAAACAAAGGTTCTATATGGCCAGCATTAATATCAGAGAGAAAAGTAATTTCTTTGTCAAGATTGTTTTAACACAGGAAGAGCCCGTGTCTTCCCATAGAAATTTTGGAATAAACTTTTTTATGTATATAAAATATCTTTCTGAAATTTTTATAGACAATGTATTAAGCTTATAGAAGAATTTGGGAAGAACTGGCATTTTCCTATATTAAGCATTCCATTTCATGAACATGATAGCCTCATTTATGTAGTCTTTGATTTCTTTCTTTGGCATTTTGCAATTTTCAGCATATGACACAGAAAACACCTTGTGCACACTTTATTATTATGCAATTTATTCAATTTGGGATTTTCTTTGGAAAATCTTTGGAGCAATTATAAATGGTATTGTGTTTTAATTTTAATTTATGCATATTCATTATTACTGTTGATTTGTGTTTGTTCATCTTCTATCTTGCTAACTTGCTAAACTCACTTATTCTAGAGCTTTCTTTTTATTACATTATTTATTTTGTAGATTTTTCTGCATATATAATGATGTCCTCTACAAACAGGGAGAATTTTAATTCTACTCTTTGATCTGTATGCATTTTTATTTCCTTTTCTTGCCTTAGTGCTGAACTGGCTAGAACATAAAATGCTATGTTGAATAAGAGTAGTAGATGACATTTTTGCCTGGTTTCTTATCTTAGTGGAAAAGTATTCATGATATGAATATGATGGTAATTGTAGGTTTATTATATAGATGATTATGAAGTTGAGTTATTGCCTCTCTATTTCTAACTTTCTTGTTCAGTCGCTAGGTTGTGTCTGACTCTGTGATTCCATGGACTGCAGCATGCTAGGTTTCCCTGTCCTTTGCTATCTCCAGAGTTTGCTCAAACTCATGTTCATTGAGTTGGTGATGCTACCCAAGCAACTCAGCTTCAGTCACCCCCTTCTCCTTTTGCCTTCAATCTTTCCCAACATTGGAGTCTTTTCCAATGAGTAGGCTCTTCGTATCAGGTGGCCAAAGAATTAGAGCTTCAGCTTCAGCACCAGTCCTTCCAATGAATATTCAGGGTTGATTTCCCTTAGGATTGACTGGTTTGATCTCTTTATGGTCTATGGGACTCTCAAGAGTCTTCTCCAGCAGCACAATTCAAAAGCATCAATTCTTCAGGGCTCAACCTTCTTTATGGTCCAACTCTCACATCTGTACATTACTACCTGAAAAGCTCATCTTTGTGACCCCCATGGACTGTAGTCCACCAGTCTCCTCCATCCATGAAATTTCCCAAGCAAAAATATGGGAGTGAGGTGTCATTTCCTCCTCCAGGGGATCTTCCAAACCCATGGATCAAACCTGCATCTCCTGGGTCTCCTCCATTGGCAGATGGATTCTTTACCACTAGTGCCACCTCAGAAGCACCATTTCAAATTTGCTGAGAGTTTTTATCATGAATAGATGGTTGGAGCTTGCCAGATGCTTTTCTGCATCTGTTGATATGACTGTGTTTTTGCCTTTACATGGTGGACTACATTTATTGATTTTCAAAAGTTGAACTAGCCTCTAATACCTGAATTATTGCATGCCTGGACCTTTTCATCCTTTTATACATTGATGATTTAATTTATTAGTGTTTTGTTGAGGATCATTGCATTTAATATCTTGAGAGATAGTGATTGGTAGATTGTTTATGTTCATATTACTTTTGTTTTGGCATCAGGGCAATATTGGCTTATTAAATTACTTAGGAAATATTCCCTCTTCTTATATTTCCTGAAAGATATTTTATAACATTGACATTAATATTGATATTAAATATTTCATAGAATTATCCAGTGAAAATTAAACTTCAAACATAATACTACCATCTGGAACTTTTAATTGTAAATGCAGTTTCTTTGATGGTTATAGAAAATTCAAATGATCTTTTTCACTGTGGGATTTTGTTGTTTTCAAGGAATTGATCTGTTTCTTTTAATGTTTCAAATATATGAGCATGAAATTTTTTTCAGGATCCCCTACATATCTTTTTAAAGGCTGCGATATCTGTAGTATTGTTCCATCTTTGATACTGAATTAGTGATTTTTGTCTTCTTCCTTTTTTTTTTTTAATTTATCAGTCTTCCTAGAGTTTTATCAATTTAACTGATTTTTCGAAGAATCACAATTTTGTTTCATCAAATTTTTTTTCTTGTTTTCAATTTTATTGACTTATGCTCCTATCTTTATTGTTTCCTGCCTCCTATGTACTTGAATTTGTATTTCATTTTTTTCCTAGGTGTTGAAATAAGAACTTAAGTCATTGATATGAGGCCTTATCTCATTTCTAATATAAGCATATAGCTATAAATTTCCTTCTAGCACCAAATTTAGTTGTGTTCCACATATTTTGATATGGTATATTTTGTTTTTATTCAGTTATAAATATATTTCTTATTTCCTTTGAGACTTTATCTTTGAGCCATGGATATTTTTTAAATGTCTTTTAAAACTCCATGTATTTGGAGATGTCTCTGTTGTTCATTTTTAATTTTATTCTATTAAAATCAGATGACACATATATAATTTTCTTAAATTTTTGAGTTTTGTTTTATGGCCCATGATATGATTTATCTTGGTGAACACTACATGGGTTCTTGAAAAACATTTTTTTTCATTTTATAATCTTATTTAAAAATAATATTCTATATTAGCCAATCAGATCCTTTTGCTTTTTCCTTTAGTTCACATATGTATCAATTCTTGTTTTCTATCTCTAATTCTATCAGTTGATGAGAAGAGGGTGTTGAAGTTCCCAAATATATTTGTGGATTTGTCTATTTCTCCTTTCAACTCTACCAGCTTTTCTTTCATATATTTTGAAGTTATTTGTGCATATCTATTTAGAATGTAATGCCTTCCTGATGGATTGGTCCTTTTATCATTATGTTTATCATTGTGTTTTCTGTAGTACTTTCCTTTGTTATAAAGCCTATTTTGTCAGATATTAAGATTGCCACTCATTTTTTTTTAAATGAAATAATGATTTCATTGTATGTCTCTCCCATTTATGCTCAAAATCTGCATATATCATTGGATTTGAATTGAGTTTTTTATATGCAGCTTACAGTATTCCATTGTTCAATCTGTTTTCCCTATGTTAGCCTTTCTCTTCTGTAGGGGATCTTCCCAACCCAGGGATTGAACCCAGTCTCCCACATTGCAGGTGGATTCTTTGCCAGCTGAGCCACAAGGGAAGCCCATGAATACTGGAGGGGGTAGCCTATTCCTGCTCCAGGGGATCTTCCCGACCCAGGAGTCAAACCAGGGTCCCTGTAGTGCAGGAGGATTCTTTACCAACTGAGCTATGAGGGAAGCCCAGCCAATCTGTAAGATTAGGTCTAATGTCAACAGATTGTTTTGATTTTTCCTTCATTTGAGGATGTTTTTATTTCCTTTCATTCTTGAAGGATAGTTCTGCAATGTTGAGTTCCTAGCTGACTGTGCTTTTCTTTCAAACTTTCAAAATACTGTACCACTTCCATTTAGTCTCCCTTATTTCACAGGAGAAATCCATTGTCTTTTTTTTTTTTTCTCTATAGGCAATGAATCATTTCTCTCTGGTTGTGTTCAAATGTTTTATCTCTTATCTTCAGTAGGTTAAATATAATAAATCATAGTGTGGATTTCTTTGCCTTTAACTTATCTGGGTTTTTTTCAGCTTCTTGGATATGTTGGGTGTGTTTTTTACCAAATCTGGGAAGTTTTCAGTCATTATTTCTTCATAATTCCTCCACCATCTGTCCTTATACCTCTCCTCCTAGAATTCTAGTAATATATCTATTTTTTATTTTGTTATTGTCCCTTGGGCCCCTGAAGCACTGTTTATTCTTTTTTCTAGGCAATTCCCCCTATTTTTCAGACTGAGTGAATTTCATTCTGTCCTCATGTTAATTGATTGTGTCTACTGTCATATACTGTCAATACTCTACTATTATGCCTATACAGTTATCTTTTTCTCTCCTGTTATTATGTTGTGAAATTATATAATTTCTATTTGGCCATTTTTTAAGGTAACTTCTTTTCCTTTTCTGAGATTATCAATTTTTCTTCTTTTTTATTAACGATTTGTTTCAAGATAATTTGTAATGTTTTATTGAAGTATTTTTATAAAAGCTACTTTAAAATCCTGTCAAGTCATTCCAACACTTGATTCATCTTTGTATTGGCAACAGTTGATTGCCTTTCATTATTCAAGTTGTGATTTTCTTAACTCTTGGTGTAATGGGTGAAGTTATATTATTTCTAAGACATTTGTTTTCCTATAATTATAGGAGACTCTGAGATCTATTTAAACATGTGAAAGTGAAAGTCACTCAGCCATGTCCAACTCTTTGTGACCCCATGAACTATACAGTCCATGGAATTATCCAGGCCAGAATACTGGAGTGGGTAACATTTCTTCTCCAGGGGATATTTAAATAGTCAGCCACCTAGTTTAGGTTTAGCATGTTGATTTTGGATTAATTTTACAGACTATGGTTCAAATGGCCGTAAATGTTCTGTGTCTTTGTGATATTATTTTGGTCTGCTTAGCTTATCTGAAGTTCCCGGGTCCCCAAATTTCCCAAATAGTGCTCTTGTGAGGGTAAATGAGTTTGTTGTAGGTCAGTCTGCTGAGTGTGTCTCTTAATAGAGTGGTGTGGTAGAATTCCCCTACCCATGACCCCCAGCTTCCTCTGCATCCTTGGACAGGGATGGAGAATTTCATGACCATAAAGTCAAAGAGATCTCCTGGACCAGACCAGCTAGTAGGGGGTCTCTCCAGTAACTTTGCCCCCTGTCTCAGTAGCTCTTGGTGGAAAAGGGGAGTCTCACATTCTATGAGAAAGCAGAGTGCTTCCTTTGGTTATTTATTCTTGGTGGCTCTCCCAAGTAGTCCTCTTTAACAGAGTTGTCTGCTTACCTGATGTGGTCATAGGGACTTCTGTTTGATCCAGGGGAGAATTAAGCTTACCAAGTAGCTTCTGTTCTCAGGGTTGGGAATCAGGGAACAGCAGGTCAGATATCTTTCTCCTCTTCGGTTGGAGGGTACAAGGAAGGTACAAACTCTAACCTGTTCTTCCAGACCTAGCTTTATGGACAAGCTCTCCTCCTTTCAGATTCACTGATGATTGTCCTCTGTGCCAGTTTCAGGGTCACTTCTTGTGCTTATGTGGCAGGAATAAGAAAGTTAGGTATACACCACCTTTTCTGTACCAGAAGTCTAATATACTTTTTATACATCAAATCACTTTATTTATCAGTGTGAATACCTTACCAGAGATGAAATTGCCAGAACCAGAGATCAAATTGCCAACACCCACTGAATCATCAGAAAAGCAAGAGAGTTCCAGAAAAAATCTACTTCTGTTTTATTGATTATGCCAAAGATCACAACACATTGTGGAAAATTCTTAAAGAGATGGGAATAACCTGACTGCCTCCTGAGAAATCTGTATGCAGGTCAAGAAGCAACAGTTATAACTGGAAATGGCATGGAACAGCAGACTGGTTCCAAATAGGGAAAGGAGTTTGTCAAAGCTACATATTGTCATCCTGCTTATTTAACTTATATGCAGAGTATATCATGAGAAATGCCAGACTGGATGAAGCATGAGCTGGAATCAAGATTTCCAGGGGAAATATAAATGACCTCAGATACACAGATGACACCACCCTTATGGCAGAAAGTGAAGAAGAAGTATAGACCCTCTTGATAAAAGTGAAAGAAGAGAGTGAAAAAGTTGGCTTAAAACTCAACATTCAGAAAACTAAGATCATGGCATCTGGTCCCATCACTTCATGGCAAATAGATGGGGAAACAATGAAAACAGTGAGAGACTTTATTTTTTGGGGCTCCAGAATCACTGCAGATGGTAACTGCAGCCATGAAATTAAGAGACACTTGCTGCTTGGAAGAAAAGCTCTGACAAATCTAGACAGCATATTAAAAAGCAGAGACATTACTTTACCAACGAAGGTCTGTCTTGTCAAAGCCATGGTTTTTCCAGTAGTCATGTATGGATGTGAAAGTTGGACTCTAAAGAAAGCTGAGTGCCAAAGAATTGATGATTTTGAACTGTGGTGTTGCAGGAGAGTCTTGAGAGTCCCTGGGACTGCAAGGAGATCCAACTAGTCCATTCTAAAGGAAATCAGTCCTGAATATTCATTGGAAGGACTGATGCTGAAGCTGAAACTCCAATACTTTGGCCACCTGATGCAAAGAACTGGCTCAACTGAAAAGACCCTGATCCTGGGAATGATTGAAGGTGGGAGGGGAAGGGGACGACAGAGGATGAGATGGTTGGATGGCATCACTGATGCAATGGACATGAGTTTGAGTAGGCTCTGGGAATGGATGATGCACAGGGAAGCCTGGCATGCTGCAGTCCGTGGGGTCACAAAGAGTCGGACACAACTGAACAACTGAGCTGACTGACTGATACTTTGCTTATCAATTTGTTCTGTCAGTATGTTTCATGGATGTCTTTTTAAAGCAGTAAATGCCATTAACATATACTATCAAATCTGCTTTACTTATAATGAAGCCTATTTCATGATGTACTATCATTGAAAGCACTATTTCAAAAAAACCAGAATCCATTGGTTTGTGGCTGAATCTTAATAATTCCATTTGGATTTTGAGAGAGATTTTGTTGTCATACATAAATATTCAAATGTTTTCCAAGGATATAAATATTTGAATCTGGGCCATGTTTCCGGTTGTAGTGTCCAACTGGAACTTATTTAAGATAGGGGATAAGGTATTCCCAAACTTACCATTTCCTATTTGCAAGTGAAAGTGTCAGGCACTCAGTCGTGCCCAGCTCTCTGAGACTAGGCTCCACTGTCCATGTGATTCTCCAAGCAAGAATACTGGAGTGGGTTGCCATTCCCTTCTCCAGGGGATCTTCCTGATACATTTCCTATTTAGGTGATTGCTTTTCATGTGTGCAGAGTTACCTCTAGTCCTTTCCCCCAAAATGTACTACAGTGAAGCTTTACCACCTTCCAGAATGCATCCAGGTCAGAGTTGGGTTATCAAACCTCTTCCTATAACCTGCTCCCTCAGACCCTCTTCTGACTTTCAAGAATACAGCACCAAGACTCTGGTTTTCATTTGTTTTACTCTCTCTCTCTAAAGGCTAAAATACAGACAAATTATGTCTGCTCTCTTCTCATACTAACTTTAGCTTTCACTCAATAAATTCTTTATTTTCCTCTTCCTGATAACAGCAAAATTCGCAATGAATGCAACAGGTAAAAACAACTAGGAGTGTTCTAAGTCAGCCATGCTTCTGTTTTAACCCTGTGGGGTTTGGTTTACATGTGCTTTCCCAAAATAAAACAGGGAAACTTTGATGATGCATTCTTTTTTTAACATTGAGAGCCAAGCATCTATTTTTAAAAATTATTTATTTGGCTGTGCTGGGTCTTCACTGCTGGGCACGGGCTCTCTCTAGTTGCAGCGAGCAGGGACTGCTGTCTAGTTGTGATGCGTGCGCTACTTACTGCAGTGGCTTCTCTTGTTTCAGAGCACAGATTCTAGGCGCATGGGTTTCAATAGTTGGGGCGCACTGGCTTAGATGCTTCCTGTCGTGTGGGATCCTCCCAGACCAGGGATCAAACCCATATGCCCTGAGTTAGCAGGTGAATTCTCAACCACTGGAACACCAGGGAAATCCCTGATGATGAATTTTAATATCACCTTAGGTCTGGGAGAGCAAATACTCATTTTTTTATGCCACCCCAATTATATTACTAAAATGACTTAAGACACTCAGTGCATTACATCCAATTTTATAAAACTCATATAAGAAATTACTGATGTACGTATTTTGTAGATATTTACCAAATAAAGTTCTGTTTCATTATGCAGTTGTGACCCAATTTGTCCTGGTTTAGTGACAATATTTCTAAAAAGTCCATGATGTGGACATCCCTAGTGGTCCAGTGGTCCAGAGTCAGTGCTTCCATTGCAGGGGGGCATTAGTTTGATCACTGATGGGTGAATTAAAATCTTGTGTGCCACATGGCCAAAAATGAATAAAAAACTGAACAAGGGGTGCATTGTATTTCTAAATAAATAGATCAAAAGCCTGGGACAGGAAACTATCTTTAGTTCCCATTAACTAAAGTTTAGAAACCAAATAATTATGCCTAACAAATTACTGTTTACCTGTCTTACATGGTTAAAAAGAAGTGTACACATTCACATTCCTTAATGTTCCTGCAAAGTAGTCTGATATAGAACCCCACAAAATAATGTGACGGAACAAGGGCTGTGGAAAGGTGGGGAAGGTCTTGCTGAATTTTTCAGAGTACTGACTCTGCTTTGACTGCTGTAAATGAATAAGTAAATCTATTTCTTCCCCTTCTGTTTCTGTCACATTTCTGGTGAGAATCTGATTCACATTCAGAGTTTGAAATGGAAAATAAAAATAGAGCACTGTTTGGCTTCTGCTGTGTCAGATAATTACTTTCAGAATTCTGTAACTGGAAGCCAGTTGGGATTGGAACTGTGTTTTTGTTCCTGTGAAACAGAAATTCTGTCATGTGCAGCCACAAGATTTGAGTGATAACTCTGCCAGTTACCTCTGCTGACTGAGGCTGCTGCTGCTGCTGCTGCCAAGTCGCTTCAGTCGTGTCCGACTCTGTGCGACCCCATAGACGGCAGCCCACCAGGATCCCTGTCCCTGGGATTCTCCAGGCAAGAACACTGGAATGGGTTGCCACTTCCTTCTCCAGTGCATGAATGTGAGAAGTGAAAGTGAAGTCGCTCAGGCATATCTGACTCATAGCGACCCCATGGACTGCAGCCTACCAGGCTCCTCCATCCATGGGATTCTCCAGGCAAGAGTACTGGAGTGGGGTGCCATTGCCTTCTCCCAAGTGAGGCTGAGTGGCTAGCTTATCCAGGTACAAGTGATGGGGGAGCTGTTTAAGGAAAGATACGAGATGGCAACCCACTCTAGTATTCTCGCCTGATAAATATCATGGACAGAGGAGCCTGGTGGGCTCCAGTTCATGGGGACGCAGGAGTCAGACATGACTTAGCAACTAAACTAACACCACCAATGCGTTTTCACATAATATACATATTATTTATGCAGTATATATCTTATTTTGAATATAAAAAACAAAGAATGCAACTTTTATTAAGGTAGTTATTTTTCTGCCCCTACTAAATGTACGTTGAACCTCGCATATATAAGTAGTACACATGCATGTATGCCTGCATACATGTATGTGTGTTCAGTGGCTCAGTCATGTACAACTCTTTGTGGCCCCGTGGACTGTAGCGTACCAGGCTCCATGGGGTTCTCCAGGCAAGGATACTGGAGTGGGTTGCCCCTTCCTACTCCAGGGAATCTTCCTGACCCAGGGATTGAACTCAAGTCTCTTGCATCTCCTGAATTAGCGGACAGATTCCTTACTCATAGCACAACTTGGGAAGCCCATGTATGTATGTTTGAAGGTGCAGGAGTATCCGTAAGCTCACACACTCACTGTCTCTGCCCAGGGTTATGTGCCTGGCATTTGGTACATGTTCATGTTTATTGCCTCACACAGTGCCACCTTCATTTTCAAATGAGGACATTGGTGATGATATAGTGATTAACATTCCTAACTCTACCCTCCTTTCTGAGCATCAGATTCCTGTAGGTAAGATACATTTAACATATACATTTTCAGGCTTTCCTGGCATCTCAAAAATTAACAGTACAAAATTCAACTCTGAGTCTCTCTCCTCTCATCAGCTCATCCTTCATTTCCCTGCAGAATCCTCTGTTCAGTAATTACACCTCCATCTGCTCCAGTGTTGAAGCAAGACACCTGAGAATCATTCTTGACACCTCTTTCACACTCACCTCTCCCTCAACCCAGTCTGTTAGTGAGTCCTGTCAGCTCCTTATCTAAAATGAAACTCACATCTGTCTGGTTCTCTTCATTCCGCTCTGCTCCTCTCTAATTTATTCTGCCATTGTCTCTCACCTTAAACACTGCAGTAGCCACCTAATTGGTACCCGCTTCTCTTTCTGGTGCCATCCAAATTCTTCCCAGTCAGGCTGCCACAGGGATCCTTTACAAACAGAAATCTGGTCCCATCATTCTAGGGTTGAGAATCCTTCTGTGGCTTCTTAGGGCATTTAGATTAAATCCCAGATCTGTAACACAGAAAGAATGGCATGATCTGACTTCTGGGTGCATTCCCAGAATTGTCTGTTGCTGCTCCTCCTAGAGAATGCTCAGCTATCCTTGCTTTTTATCTCCTCTCATAGCTACTTCTATTGTCCAGTTTTATCACTTACCAAATTGGAATGCCTTAATTTTAATTGTCACTGTATTAGTAGCTGGCTTCATCATTAAGTTCTAAACTTCTTAAGGGTGCAATGTTTCTTTCATTCGCCATGTACCTCTGGATGCAGCGGAGTGCCAAGAATTGGTTTATAGTCGATAGTCTATAATCGTTGAATAAAGGAAAGCTGAAGGAAGAATATTTTTAGAAATCACACTTAGAGTAAAAGGAAGAACCAGAATTGGAACATTTGTTGTTGTTATTCAGTTGCTAAGTTGTGTCTGACTCCTTGTGACTCAATGAACTGCAGCAGGCCAGGCTTCCCAGCCCTTCACTTTCCTGCGGAGCTTGTTCAAACTCATGTCTGTTGAGTCAGTGATGGCATCAAACCACCTCATCCTCTGTCATCCCCTTCTCCAGCCTTCAGTCTTTCCCAGCTGGCGAAGGGTCTTTTCCAATGAGTCGGCTCTTCACATCAGGTGGCCAAAGGATTGGAGCTTCTGCTTCTGCATGTCTGGTCTCCTGGTTTCCATTGTTTTTATCTCTTATAGTAACTAGAGAAGTTTAAGAGTAGATCTTTGAAAAATCAGGGGTGCTTGGGAAGAGAGTAAAGAAGATTTAAGGCATAATAGAAATGTTCTGATCAGATATTCAGCCAATGAAAAATCGGCTATCTGGTTGACCCAAAATGGTGCTATTACTTGGTGGTGTTGACATTTTTGGTATGGTATATATGGTACATATAGAAGAGTCATAATAATAATGCTAATAATATATAATTTTGCCAAGTGTGCTTTTATCTGCATTTATTGATGATCAAGTGATTCTCATTCTGTTAATGAGATGCATCGCACTGATTGATTTACCTATGTTGAATCATCCTTGCATCCCAAACTCTTTGTACGAAGCCAGCATCAAGCTGATACCATTAATGGAGGGACTCCACAAGCAAGTAACTTTACAGTCAATGAACTTGGATATGAAATCTCTTAACAAAATATTAGCAACTGAATTTGGTAGTATGTTAAAAGGATCACAGAACATAAGTAACATCTTTTTGATTACAGTAAAAAATATGAGAGGTGTTATTGATTCTGAAGCTTGATTAGTAATGAGAGAAGAACAATATAAATTCCTTCCAAGTGAACATATGGGAAAATTTCAGAAAAAGCACATATTGGCTGGCCTTTTCCCATTCCTTCAACTGCTGAACTTATTGTCTTAGAATTGGTATTTTCCTGAGGACCGCTTTTCATAGTTCTATCTACTATTGTTAAGTAGCAACATTAGTAAAAATAATAAGCAATAATAGCAATTGCAAAAATATTTATATACTATGTATATCTATATGCCAGTGTATTTTACAATTGCATATATTGTGCATAAACATAATAGACATATACATCTGTATATGTAACATATCTGTTATACAGTATACCTTAGTAACACTCGTGTGTATTCAATATATGCATATATTGTATGTAAGATTTTTGTAAACATTATATGTAAAACTTTTTATATAATTTCTTTTAAAATTTTAAACATTTTTCACAGATTTACAAAAAAAAGCAAAACACAATATAACCCAAATTTTTGTCCTCTCTTCCTCTCCTTCTGTTAGCTTTCTTTGGTTCTCATGCTTTTTTAATTTAATTTTTTTTACAAAACATTTAAAAATATACACTCTGAGCAGTTTTGCTGTGTTTTGCATATAAGAAGTTGCATAGTTGTTTCTTTTTAAATTCCCCTCAGTTGTTTGCTTTCTTATTGACTACTGAGTTGACAACTTTCTAATTGACATCTTAATTGACTACAGAAGAACATAAATGAGCTGGAATTATAAATGTATTATTTATACACAATTACAGTGTCTAATATTTTTCAAGTAATTATTAATGTCAAGTATTATTCTAAATGCTTTATATGTCACTAACTCCTGTTGACCTCATTGCAATACTCTAAAGAAGGTAGGATCATTGTTTTTACTTTAGAGATAAAATAACTGAAATGCAGTGAGTTAAGTAACTTTCCCAAGATCCTATCATCAGCAGTTAGAATAGTCAGTATTTGAAGATGTGGTCTGGCTTCAGAATCCTGAGAGATTAATATTAGTAATTGCCATGCTTAATGGGGGAAGCAAGCTCTCCTTTTAATGTGAGAGTAGTCCAGACCTCTCCCTTAGATAGCAGAGCTCTCTCAAAACACTGGGAGGCAGAGAAGATGACGCACGTGGTTCAGATCTAGGTGGCTCTTATCCTTGATTACTAACTGATTGATACTCTTATCATTAGCTAAGCAGGCAAGAAACAGTCAAAACCCCAGTGTGGGGAGGCAGGCGAGAAGGGCCACGGTTAATGCCAAGATGTAAATATCAAATAGTTCCACAGAGTTTAAACTTCTCCATTAAAATCAAGTCATGATTTCACATGGAGACTAAAATACCAGGTGGCTCAGTGGTAAGAGAATCTACCTACCAATGCAGGAGGCGCAAGAGACGTGTTAGATCCCTGGGTTGGGAAGATCCCTTGAGGAGGAAATGGCAACCCACTCCAGTATTCTTGCCTGGAGAATCCGCTGGACAGAGGAGTCTTGTTGTTGTTCAGTTGCTATATTTTGTCTGTGCGATCCCATGGACTGCAGCATGCCGGGCTTCCCTGTTCTTCACTATCTCCCGGAGTTTGCTCAAACTCATGGCCATTAAGTTGGTGATGCCATCCAACCATCTCAGTCTCTGTTGTCCCCTTCTCTTGCCCTCAGTCTTGCCCAGCATCAGAATCTTTTCCCATGAGTCAGCTCTTTGCATCAGATGGCCAAAGAATTGGAGCTTCAGCATCAGTCCTTCTTAATAATATTCAGGGTTGATTTCCTATAGTATTGACAGGTTTTATCTCCTTGTGGCCCAAGAGACCTTCAAGAGTCTTCTCTGTAATCACAGTTCAAAACCATCAATTCTTCAGCTCTCAGCCTTCTCTATGGTCCAACAGTCACATCTGTACATGATTACTGAAAAACCATAGTTTTGACTAGAAGAACCTTTGTTGGCAAAGTGATGTCTCCTCTTTTTTATATGCTGTCTAGGTTTGTCATAGATTTTCTTCCAAGGGGCAAGTGTCTTTTAATTTTGTGGCTGCAGTCACCACCCACAGTGATTTTGGAGTCCAACAAAATAAAATCTGTCACTATTTTCACTTTTTCCCCATCTATTTGCCTTGAGGTGATGGGACCTGATGCCACGATCTTCATTTTTTGAATGTTGAGTTTTAAGCCAGCTTTTTCACTCTCCTCCTTCACCCTCATCAAGATGCTCTTTAGTTCCTCTTGCTTTTCTGCCATTAGGGTGTTATCATCTGCATATCTGAGATTGTTTGTATTTCTTCCAGCAATCTTGATTTCAGCTTGTGATTCATCCAGCCTGGCATTTTGGATGATGTACTTGGCATATAAGTTAAGAAAACAGGAGCTGGTAGACTACAGTCCATGGGGTCACAAAGTGATGGACATAACTTAGTGACTGAGCACAAATATATCAGAAGTTAGAGTCATACTGTGAAGGAGGTGCATGATCCCCTATATTGCATTGAATAGTGTTCATATTTGATTGTACAAGATTATATGTCCTATGTCACTTAAGTGCCTTTTCAATTACAAAGCACTAATGTATAATCTGGTAGGAGGTTCATTTTTCTAAAGCCAATACAGTGAGCAAGGTGGAGATGCTTGGTGTAAGTTTGAATGGATATGAACTCTGGTAAAATAACAACATGCATTTCACACCAAGTGAGAATTTAGAACTTTACCCAGAATATATTCTTAGGTTAAAATGTTTGAAGAGCAACACATTCTACCAGTTACATGTATTTATTTAGGTTTCTTTCTCATTATGCACTTGAAATGAAGATTTTATTTTTATCATGGAGAATCTAATAATATAAATGAATTAACTGACACAAATTTAAACAAGTCTTTTAGAAGAATGAGATCTCCCTTTTAATCTCAGATTGTCTCAGTTATAGATTTCTTGAAAGATCTATGTGTCTAAAGTAGACACATTCCAGCTTCTGCTATAGTTGCTTGGTTACCAGTTTTCAGCATCCAGAAAGTAACATAGAATTTTTGAGGTTTTGAAAATAACAAAAAGGTTCAATTTTTCTGCTGCTTTTCTCATACTTATTATAAGCAAACTGGTAAGCACAGTCTAACAGTTTTTCCATTCCCATTAGTTAATTATAGGCAATGAGTGGCAGAAATTCAATGAGGATGCGAAAGAGCAAGAGAGAGACCAATTTCACAAACTGGTAAATATTACTAAGTGCTTCATCCAATAAAATAAATATTGCTTATCTGACCTAACTTTGGAAATACAAGTTTTATATTGGTTTTAAAAATAATTTTAATGGAAGTTACTGCTATTCATTGGATGCTTTGGAGATATCTTTAAATTCATTTAATTTGTCACTTTACCTTGAACTTCTGTGTCTGATTTTTGCTGTTTTACTTGCTCTTTCTCTCCTCTCATGCTAGATATTTATTTGTTTTTTGAAGGTCTCATGTTAGACTTTCATCTTTTCTGTTTTGTCACGTGATCTTAGATCTCTTCATTTGCTTTTTTTTTCACTTTTAGCTTTATTTCACACTTACAGGCATTGTCATTTTCCAGTGGAGGTATCATTCAGGAATTTGGAATAAGTTATTTTAAATAGGAACCAGAAAAAGAACAGAAAATACTGTTAAAATACAAAATATGATGAAGTACAAAGTAGGATGTCACAGAATAGATACATTTTTACTTTTAAATGTTAATAATATAATGTATGGAAGTCTCTGATACCAATATTTTTGTATGTAATTCATTGTTTTGATTTTCAACTACTGATGAAATCCTTTCAGAAGACATACAAGGTATTTTCTTAAATATACAAAATCATGTGTTTATAATTTTACTGTTGTAAAAACACCAGATTAATTGCATCAGTGAATTTGAAATAATAGTTTATAAAATATGCTATATTTCAATTATCTGTCAATATGTGTATTAGAATTTTGCTCTTTTCTATGTTATTTGAAGAGAGACTTTAGCATTTTTGCATCTTGAATCACCAGAGAGCATCATATCTTTTTAAAGTGATACAATAATCGCCATGTTGGGACAAAAAAGATTGTAGTGAAATTTAAAAAATAAAAATAGCAGAGGCCAAATACATGGAGAGTAGTAGAGATAAATTTAATGTGTATTGGATGAGATTTGAACTTTTCAGAGGTTATAACTATCTCATGCATGAGAGATTCCTCTCTACAATCTTACGTTTATTTTTCTTAATTATTTCTATCATTGGGATCTTTAATATTCTATGACTACTCTTTCTTAGATTATTCTGTCTGTTAACACTGTGAAACTTAAACATTATGTGTCATCATCATAATACTCATCACAATTTGCATTTATAAAAATATGCATTTTTCACTCTGTAGGTTTTTCTTAAGGAAGATATTTGTCTATTTTGAAAATTAAAATTGTTTTTCCATTGTTTACTATTGTTTACCCTACAAATTATTTCTCAGAATATTTTAAAAATTCCAGAAACATTTGCCTCAAGATATAGTTTATATTTTATATACGTGTACTTTAAAAATGCTACCATTGACTTGCTAATTCAGATTTTATAACTGTTTCTTTCAGTATTTCACAGATTTTTTTCTTTTTTGTTTCAACATTTAATGTTGTTGTTTCTAATTATACTGAGAGATTGTGCTTTCAGGGTTATAAATATAAAAAGATAACCGAGGGAAAAAATTAGCCTTGTGGTTCTGTTTACACAATTTACCTTAGTGATAAAATGTTTTCTTCCTCATTATTTATTCCTTAAATTAAAAAAAGAAAACTTTTTGTATAAATTTGATTTTTAGTGCCTACTTTTTGTTGATGACAATTAATTCTACATACAATTGTGTAGCATGCTTATTTTTAAAAATTGCCCTAGATGTGACTATAAATTTCTCTGTGTGATAAACATGCAAAAAAGTAATTACAATTCTGCCATTGAATAAATATTGAGCTTTTGAAAGCCTATAGCTTCAAGTTGCACTAGGCAGTAATCTGATATTTTCCAATGATCTCAATTGGTGTCTACCCAAATCAGAGTAAGCAGTAGTAGACAGATACCCATAATTTTGACAACTAATCAGAATAATGCTCTTTTTCATTCCAGGATTCGCTTATTCATCAAACAAAATTTTTAAGCTTTGCCACGTACCATCCTAATTTGGTATATGCAAAAAAAAAAAAAAAAATCTCTCAAGGAGGTCAGTCCAAGGTGAAAAAATCTTCGATCTGTGAAAGGTGTATACCAGAATTATCTAGTTACCCACAAAAATTCTCACTTTCTTTCCGTCGAGGTCCCCCTCAGCATCTACATTTCCCAGTCCTACTCTCACTTGTATCTATTTTCACTCAAACAGAGTAAGAATGGAAGGGATCAATTCAGACCCCATCTACAGGGGATCTGTGCTCTGGTTGGAAATACAGGTCAATATCTTCTATAAACAATAGAACCACTCTGATAAAGCAATCTCAAAGCTCACTAACAAACCAGAAAATGTTGCTCTCTCTTTAATAGATCTGCTTTAAAATATCAGGTGAAGCGATTACTCTGTTTCTCCAAAATCAAATACAGAGTAAACTAATGTATTACATAGCAATATTGGAGACTGAAAAAAGCAGTCAGTTCATACTAAGAAGTCTGTCATGTTGACATTTTTACATCAATGTTGAAATGGCAGGGCCATTTTAATTTAGAAATAATTGAGGGCCTATTATATTATTTTTAGCACAGGTTTTATTGACTTTTCTTTTTTGTTTTCCTTAATTTATTACTCCAGACTAATATATTCGTATTCTTAAAAGTGTACCATGAAAATCTGGGACCTAAAGTTTTTTTTTCATTGTTTTTATTGTTGTGGTCATGGTATGGTCATTAAAAAAAAAAGCACTGTTTGACAATCTCTGAATGCTTTAAAATTTTCTCTTCTGAATTCACTCCAAATTACAATGTTTAAAAACAGTTCTTACTTATAAATGTACCAAGTGTACATCCCATGCTTCACTGTATTTCATACTGCATTTTTGAAATATGAAGACAGAATTGAATGTTTATTATTGCTGAATTCCTGAACTTTACTGAAAAAAAGATCACAGTGTATATGTAAGATGATGCTATGGCTGTTATAATGATTATTCATATTTCACAAATTATTCATTTTTATTCATTTATTATTTCACAAGTAATAAGTGTATTCATTGTAGGAAAATTGAAAATGCAGATAAAAAGTAAAGAATCATTTTAAAATTACTCTTTATACTATATTGTAAAAATATTTTCCATTAACATTTTTGGTGCCATTGTTGAGCTTTTTCTGTACCTATGATATATACTTCTGTTGAGAAAAATATGATCATTCCTGCCCTTACATTTGAAAATGTATATAAGTTTCCATCAGTAATTATTAATACATTGAAATAATAGCATTCTAAATTGCTAGATAATATTGTACTTTCAAATATACCATAATTTATCTAGCGAGTTACCTATTATTCAACATCGTGTTTGTTTTCAATGATGCTTTATTATATAGAATGTTGCATTGAACCTCATTGTATACCCAATATTGTAACTGATCTTTTGTTTAATTTTGTTTTCAAATGATACTTCCTAAATGGCAAACATTATATTATGACCTAAGACAGGGGTCAGTGATTTTGAGAGTACAGATTCAGCAGTCATGTCTTTTACACAAGAACAATTGACTAATTGTGTGACCTTGGGCAAGTTATTGAATTTTTTGTCCTTGTTAATTTAGCCTCATGATGTCTAGTGATATTAATCATTTCAGTTCAGTTCAGTTGCTCAGTCGTGTCTGACTCTTTGTGACCCCATGGGCTGCAGCACTCCAGGCTTCCCTGTCCATCACCAGCTCCTGGAGCTTGCTGAAAATCATGTCCATTGCGTCGGTGATGCCATCCAACCATCTCATCCTCTGTTATCCCTTCTCCTCCTGCCTTCAATCTTTCCCAGCATCAGGATATTTTCCAATGAGTCAGTTCTTCACATCAGGTGGCCAAAGTATTGGAGCTTCAGCATCACTCCTTCTGATGAATATTCAGGACTGATCTCCTTTAGGATGGACTGGTTGGATCTCCTTAGACTGCAAGGGACTTGGAAGAGTCTTCTTTAACACCACAGCTCAAAAGTATTAATTCAAATATGTGATATAGTATAAAGTATACTCACCTTGCTGTACATTATACCCCCATGATTTATTTATATTTATTCTTCCTGAATTATCTGCCATATTTCTATAGACTTAAATGTTTTTTATCTCAGAATTATTAAATATATATAATTATATATAAATTATATAATTTAAATAGTTATTAAATAAAATAAATCTACCATTTAAAAGTAAAATCTATGGTTTTAATCCCTCAGATTATTTTTTATCTCTTTTAGTCATACTTGTTATTAATGTAAAGGTATTTAGTAATATGGGGTCATCATCAATATTTTCCTTTGTTATTTTCTTTAGAGAGTGCAAATTACTTCTAAAAGATCAGTTCCAAACCTTCAGTATCTCTTTTAACTCTTTAATATTTATTTTAAAAGTTTTAATTCAGTGGAATTCTATTTTGAGTATTTTTTTAAGAGTCTTAGGTGTATTTTTCCATGGAAGGAACATTTATTTATTTGGCACCAATTTTGAGCAGCTATCATCCCCTCCACCACTGATTTGAAATTCCATTTTCAAAGTTTAAATTCTCTCTATATGTATCTTTATTCTATTCCACTGGACAGTTTTCCTTCTAGTTTTTCAATGGTATCAAATATCACAATGTTTTATCCATTTTCTGATAATTGCTACATAGTTTGTATAAATGATACTCACATAGTTAATAATAAAGATCAATAAATTTTGATGGATGTTTATACCCCTCTGAAGAACAGAGCTGCATGTTCAAAACTGTAACCACAGATGTCAGCTGAACAGCTGGTGGTGTTAGTTCAAATTGAAATGTTCTGTAATATAAAATATGGATCAGATTTTTTTAAGATTTGATGTTAAAAAAACACTGTAACTTATCAAGTTAATAATTTAAAAAAATTTTGATTGCAGAAAGATGACATTTTAGGTATAATAAGATATAGTGACTGTATTGTTAAAATGAAATTAATTTGTTTCTTATACTTTTTAAGTGATTAATATAAGTATTGCATTTGTGGCCTACATTATATTAATATTTCATTTTGTGTGTGTATGTGTGTGCTGTCCTACCTGGCTCTTTACAATCCCTCATGGACTGTAGCCCACCATGCTCCTCTGTCTATGAGATTTTCCAGGCAAAAATACTGGAGTAGGATGCCATTTCCTACTCCGGGGCATCTTCCCAACTCAGGGGTTGAACCCACAGCTCTTGTGTCTTCTGCATTGGCAGGCAGATCCTTTACAGCCTCACTACCTGTGAAGCATAAGAGGTATTTTCTACCTTCGCAAATGTCTTTCTCCCTTCTGCCTGAAAAGCACTGACCTGATTTCTGTCACTATAGATTCTTTTATTTTTTTTTCTATTCTAGTCGTTTAGTCACTCAGTCATGGCCAACTCTTTGCAATCTTGTGGAGTGTAACCCACCAGGCTTCTCTGTCCGTGGGCTTCTCCAGGCAAGAATACTGGGGTGGGTTGCCATTTCCTTCTCCAGGGGATCTTCCAGACACAGGGATTGAACCCCGGTCTCCTGCATTGCAGGCAGATTCTTTACTGACTGAGCTACGAAGGAAGTCCTAAATGTTTTTGTATTCTAGGATGTCATATAAATGAAATCATGATATATATACTCTGTTGTGTGGAGATTATTTAACTCAGTTTTCCTCATTTTTATCCCTGTTTTTATTTGTGTCCATTTATGAATATATTATCGTTTTTATCAATTCACCTGCTAACGAGCATTTGGGTTGATTCCAGTTTGAGCCCATATGAATATAACTGCTATGGTCATACATATGTCTTTATGGACATATGGCTTTCCTTTGAGCAAAGTGACATTTCTAAGTCATATGATAAGTGTATGTCTAACTTTATAACAAACTGCCAAACTATTTTCTAAAAGGTTGAACACTTTGCATTCTCACAGTGAGGTAGTACAATTCTTATTGTTCTACATCCTCATGTGGAATTGTCAATATTTTATGTTAGCTCTGTTAACATGTGTGATGAGGTATGTCATTGTGGTGGTAATTTCTTCACTGCCATCTTTTCCGGTACACATTTTGTATATATCTTTTATGAAAGGACTATTCACATATTTTGCATATTTTTGTTAGGAGGTTTGCCTTGTTATTTTGAATTACAAAAATCCTTGATATACTCTGCATATGAGATCTTTGTAAGATGTAAACATTTAAAATATTTTCTCAAAAAAAAATAAAATATTATCTCTTAGGATGATGTTCATATTTTCATCTGCAGAGAAGATTTTTAAATTTGATAACATCTAATTCATATATAATTTTGTTTATGTGGCTAGTGGTTTTACTTTTTTCTATGGGGGGTGTGTTCTCAGAATTATTTGACTTATACAACCCAAAATTTAACCATGTATTTTTTAGATTGTTGATGTTTTTGCTTTTTAAAATTATGATCCAGTTTGAATTTAGTTTTGTATCAGGTTTTGTTCAGTTTTTTCCTAGACAAATATCTAGTTGTTACGTCATCACTTGTTTAAGGAACATCTTCTCATTAACTTTGTCTAAATTAAGTGAACACTTGTGTGTCTTTTTATGAACTCTCTTATGCTAATTCATTGACATATATATCATTAGTGCAGTTTAAAATTAAATCTAGAAGTCAGGTGGTCTTGATTTCCAAGAACCTCAAATTTGTTCTTTCCTTTTTCCCAAATGTTTTAGGTGATTTAGGTCTTTATATTTTCATGTGAAAATATTTTTATTTGGATTCATAAATATATAAAATTTATATATTACATGTAATGTGAAAGTCACTCAGTCACATCTGACTCTTTGCAACCCTATGGACTATAGAGTCCATGGAATTCTCCAGGATAGAATCCTGGAGTGGGGAACCTTTCCCTTCTCCAGGGGATCTTCCCAACCCAGGGATTGAACCCAGGTCTCCTGCATTGTGGGTGGATTCTTTACCAGCTGAGCCACAAGGGAAGCTCTATTATATATATATATATGTGTGTATATGTGTGTAGTGTGTGTGTGTGTGAGCCACTTAGTCGTGTCCGACTCTTTGCAACCCCATGGACTATAGCCTGACAGGATCCTTTGTCCGTGGGATTCTCCAGGCAAGAATACTAGAGTGGGTTGCCATTTCCTTCTCCAATTGCATATTTACATAATTATGTATTATTAATACATAATTATGTATTATTAATGCATAATATATTACATAATTACCTATTATTTATACATATATATATATATATATGGAGAGAAAAGATATTGTACCAATGCTGAGTCCTCAAAGCTTTTATTAATATTAATAACATGGCATCAGTTGCTCAGTAGTGTCCAACTCTTTGCAACTCTTTGCAACTGCAGCACGCCAGGCTTCCCTGTCCATCATCAACTCCCAGAGCTTGCTCAAACTCATATCCATCGACTTGGTGATGCCATCCAACCATCTCTTCCTCTGTCATCCCCTTCTCCTCCTGTCTTCAATCTTTCCCAGCATCAGGGTCTTTTCAAAGGAGTCAGTTTTTTGCATCAGGTGGCCACAGTATTCGAGTTTCAGCTTCCGCATCAGTCCTTCCAATGAACATTCAGGGCTGATTTCCTTTAGGATGGGCTGGTTGGCTGTTTGCAGTCCATGGGATCACAAACAGCTGAACACGACTAAGCAACTGAGCATGAACACAAGGATTTCAGATTTAAATGTTTCTTTTTAAAATATCTTTCTGTTTCTTCTTGAAGCAGACTTGATATGTTGTTTTCATATATAATTTGAGTATTGATATAAAACCTGCCCATTGGCATCACCTACCCATTGGCAACACCAACTTAGTGGGCATGAGTTTGAGCAAGCTCTGGGAGATGTGAAGGACAGTGAAGCCTGGTGTGCTGCAGTCCTTGGGGTTGCAAAGAGTCAGACTTGACTGAGCGATTGAACAACACCAATTGATGTAAAAATTTCCATACCTTCAGTATCTTTATTAAAACCACTTTTTTGTTTTGTTAGAGAAGGAAATGGCAACCCACTCCAGTATTCTTGCCTGGAGAATTCCATGGACAGAGGGGCCTGGCGGGCTACAGTCCATGGGATCATAAAGAGACACATATGACTGAGCAACTAACTGTTTCACACTTTCATTGACTTGTAAGGGGCATACAAAAAGCAGTACACATTTAATGTATATAATTTTCAGAGACTGGAAATAAATATATCATAAGCAATGCCATAAACTTAACACACCAGTTCCAGAAGTTTCCTCAAGACCTCTTTATGTATTTTGTGTGTGTGATAAGTATACTTAAAACCTACCTTCTTAGCAATTTTTTCAGCATATATTTATTGTTAACTTTAGACATGATGCTATATGGTAAATCTCTAGGACTTATTCACCTTGGATAATTCAATCTTTGTACCTTTGACCAATACTTCCCTGTGCCCCCTCACACCCCTACTCCTGGTAACTACCATTCTCCTCTCTGCTTCTGTGAACTTGTCAGTTTTAAATTTCTCATCTAAATGGAAGCATGTAGTATTTCTTCTTCTGTGTCTGGCTTGTTTAACTTAGCTGCAGTGACTTAGGGAAGAAAATGAAAGATGTGACTTGGATCAAAAAAAAAGATGGCATGAGGGTTGAGGCAATGATATTTCTCATTTTCAACATTTCATGTTATAATCAATGATAACAATAATTTTAATAATTAAACTTGGAAAGCCAGGTAAGATTTTATTCCTCACTACTCCCTCCATGAACTGTCCATTTCAGACACAACACCTGCTTCTTTATGTTTCCAAAGGAGCATTCCTGCTGCTGAGTTCAATATTTGGCCTAATTTCCATGTCTCTTAGTAGTCCAGAAATACAACAAAATTTTATTAAGCACTCACTATATCAAAACAGTTTTGGAGTTTAATGATTTTTACAATAATTACCATGTAGTAAAGCTATGGACTAGGCTAAGGTCTTAATATATGTATACACACATTTTGTTACTTGTATCAACTGATTTAATCTTCATGTAAACACAATTTGTGTTTGTTGACTATGTAATGCTATGATATCTCTATTCTGCATTTTATAGATGAAGAAAGTCAAGTAGTAATATTTGTGTTTCATTTAGTCACGAAATCCATATGCAGTGATTACCATTTTGTGCTTCATTATATGTTCTGATGGCAGTTGGAGATAACACAGTGACAAAAATATTCTCTCTGAGTTAATGGAATAGTAAGTCATAAAATAAGTAAACAGGCAAAATAGCAATAACAACAACAAATACATATATGCACACCCAAATTGTGACTATGGAAGCTCTAAAATAAGTCTGACAGTACTTGGATGTTCTTTAAGAGATGATTCTAGGCTGCCTTTGGTGACTCACTCAGTTTGATGTTATGGGCCTCAGTGACTCAGTCTTAATTCTCAGGTGGCCTCAGTGACTCACTTATGACTAATAGTGGTGAGGGTGATGCAGTGTGATTTCTGAGGCCAGGTCAGCATAACTGTGCAATTTTCTCCCAGTTCTCTTGGGTCATTCAGTCTGGGATAAGTTGGGGACCTTATAAGGCTGAGTCTTGAGATAACAGTGTTGAGGACCTACTTCTTTCAGACTTTGCCTAGATAACCATGTACCCAGGTAAAACCCAGGAAATACAGAAAGAAGTAAGACGGCATAATGGAAGAAATTTAGAAAGTCTTTTCCCAAATATGAATACTTAGAGTCCAGGGCCATTTCTTAACAGCAATCTAAGGTTAATTCCTTGTTGGTACTTATTAGTTACCTGGATATCTTCACTTTGCTTTTTTTAGAGTTCTTTGGGGTCAACATGTTCTGATATAAATGCATATTACTCCAAAAACTTGTACCTTTTCATGGTTATTTATTAAATATATGTGTTATATTAAGCGGTTGCTACATGCCAGGAACTATGCTAAATATGCAATAAACTTTATGTTCCCCAAATTGAAAAATGCCATATGTGATCGCTCAGTTATGAAAGCTGGACACATTCAGTCATTTGAAAAATTTTGCCTTATGGCATACTCTATGAGCACTAACCAAGCAGCACTATTTCTGCTGTGGTTGCTTCAGCAGGAAACAGCAGCACACTTAGTCTAATGTAAGTTTCATAAAGGCATCCTATACTTTGTTGCTACTGTAACTACTCTAGCAGGAATAGTGTGACATGTAATGGTAGTTGACATGGAAAAATATAAAGCAAGGTAGAGAGACACAGAGTTCTAGGGTCAGGGGTGCTATGTTTAATTCCATTGGTCAGAGAGAAATTCACTAATAGATGACCTTGGTACAGAGACCTGATGGTGGAGAGGGAGTCATACATTTCATGAAGTATTGCAAGTGTACCAGTAGAAAATGCAAAGTCTTGAGGTAGGCAAGTTTCCTGCAAGGGAGGTGTGAACTGATGGAAAATTAGGTTAGTGAGGCCGTACAGAATTAGATTATATACGTCTTTGTTGGAAGTTATGGGAAGTCACGCCCATCTAAGTTCTATAATTTGGCAGAGAACTTTCATTTTTAAAATTGTTAATTTCATAGTTTAAGATCTCTGGTGGCTGGTGGAAAGGGAAAAAAAAGGGATATTCAAAGAAAAAAAAAGTACTGCAGTGGAATAGTAGTTGCAAAGTTTAAAATACAGACCAAAAAGGAGAAACCGCTTTTATCACATAGGTGGTGACCATAGATGCGGAAAAGTAAATATGACCTCATAATACTAAACTCCTTCATATTTTTTCATACTTAACACAAAATTGTACAATAAATAGTTTTGTCAATGGTCTGATAAATGGAATTATCAGGTTTTGTTAGGTTAAATATAAGGAATGTAAATTGAGAAATCACTTTGGTTGTCACTATTGGCAGTATTTCATAAAGTTAAAGATTCTCCTGTGTTGTAATGCATTTGGAAGGAAAAGTCATGTGTGAACAGATTAAAAGTACAAATATTAATATATCATATAAATGTATTAATATGAATAAATTTATTATATAATAAATATTATTCTAATATAAGTATTTATTAAATTATACATTCAAAATATTAATATATTTTTGGTGATCAGTTTCTCTTTTTTCCAACTTTTTTAAAAAAGTTTTTCATTTATTTTTATTAGTTGGAGACTAATTACTTTACAGTATTGTAGTGGTCTTTGCCATACATTGACATGAATCAGCCATGGATTTACATGTGTTCCCAATCCTGATCCCCCCTCCCACCTCCCTCCCCACCCCATCCCTCTGGGTCTTCCCAGTGCACCAGCCCTGAGCACTTGTCTCATGCATCCAACCTGGGCTGGTGATCTGTTTCACCCTTGATAGTTTACTTGTTTCAGTGCTGTTCTCTCAGAGCATCCCACCCTCACCTTCTCCCACAGAGTCTAAAAGTCTGTTCTGTACATCTGTGTCTCTTTTTCTGTTTTACATATAGGGTTATCATTACCATCTTTCTAAATTCCATATATATGCGTTAGTATACTGTATTGGTCTTTATGTTTCTGGCTTACTTCACTCTGTATAATGGGCTCCAGTTTCATCCATCTCATTAGAACTGATTGAAATGAATTCTTTTTAATGGCTGAGTAATATTCCATGGTGTATATGTACCACAGCTTCCTTATCCATTCGTCTGCTGATGGGCATCTAGGTTGCTTCCATGTCCTGGCAGTTATAAACAGTGCTGAGATGAACATTGGGGTGCACGTGTCTCTTTCAGATATGGTTTCCTCAGTGTGTATGCCCAGGAGTGGGATTGCTGGGTCATATGGCAGTTCTATTTCCAGTTTATGACATATAATATTGTGTGAGTTTAAGGTGTGCAAAATATTGATTTGACACATTGATATATTACAATATGATGGTCACCATAGTGTTGACCAACACCTCCATCACTTCACATAATTACCATTTCTGTTTTTGTGGTGAGAACATTTAAGATCTACTCTCAATACATTTCAAATATATATTTCAATATTATTAGCTATAGTTTAGAACTCTGGAATTTATTTATCCCATGTCATGAAACTTCATGTTCTTTGAAAAACAGCTCCCTATTTCCCCCACTCTCAAGCCATCATGCTACTACTCTCTGTTCCTATGAGTTCAGCTGTTTTAGATTTCACATATAAATGATATTGTACATTTTGTCTTTCCCTGTGATTTATTCCCTTAGAACAATGCCTTCAAGTTTTATCCATATTACTGCAAATGCATGATTTTATTCTTTCTCCTAATGGAAAAAGAAAAAGTATATGTATCCATGCATATATATACATGTATATGTGTATATATACATACATATATGACATAATCTTCATTCCTTCATCCATTGATTGATGAACACAGGTTGTCTCTGTATCTTGGATATTGTGAATATATGATCTGTCCCTCTTTGAGCCTTGATGATGCCCGGTTCATCTCTTCAACTGCTCTCTCTCCTGTGTGTGTGTTCAGTTGGTCATTTGTGTCCTACACTGCAACATTATGGACTGTAGCCCACCAGGCTCATTTGTGCACGGAATTTTCCAGGCAAGAATACTGGGGCAGGTTGCCATTTCCTCCTCCAGGGGATCTTCCTGACCCAGGGATTGAACCTGCCTCTCTTGCATCTCCTGCATTGACAGGCAGGTTCTTTACCACTGTGCCAGATCTCTTACTCATCTTTTATTACACTGTATTTTCCTTGAAGGCTCCATGTCTGATTCATCACATGATCCTCACAGTTCAGTGCCTGATCCAAGGATGGAACTCAGCACATGATTTCAACTGGGTGGGTGCTCAGAAGCCATTCCTATAGGCTTCTCTGGTGGCGGGCATCAAATTCAGGCTCGCCAGGGAAAGAAATTGTCCTTGCTACAAGTGCAGTTTGGTGCTTTCGAGCATTGTTAAATAGCTTTAAAAAAAATGAATGGAAACAATCTAAAGCAAGAGAGAAATATTTAAAAACGTGGCAACCTTGTGTGATGAAATACTCTATCAAAGACCTGCCATATTATATAAAAGGCCTATTAATATCAACTAATCGTATTTATTGTCTCAACAAGATAAATTGTCAGAAAATAATGATAACTAAAAATTTCTAGTTACAGGAAAGTATATGGAGAGTAATGTTGCTTTATAAGAATATTTGAGCATGAGAAAAAAATTACTATATTTCACTTATGGATACATATGTATTAATATAGAAAAAATCATAAAACACTCATAAGAAGGCTGAATAGATTTGGGAAGTATAAATTAATCATAAAAAAGATTGCCAATGTATATGGTAAGACATTTCATTTGTTAAAATTGAACAGCAGATTCAAAGGTGATCATCATATTATCTCTACCTTTGTATGCATCTTTGGTGTTTCATCCTAAAAAATTAAGTAAGTATAAGAACTTAATTTTAATTAAGTACATTCTCCCTATATATGTATATAATATTGACTATATCTTTAAATATATTACTTATCTATATATATAAACCATGCAGTTTACATATCTAAACACATTTTAAAAGCATGAAATGAGCTTCATATATATTAACTCATATACATTGTATATATAACAGATAATATGCATTATATGTTGCATATAAATTAATATGTATGCACATACATATGTAGTGGTGGTGGTTTAATCGCTAAGTGAACACCAACTTTTGCGACCCCATTGACTGTAGCCTGCCAGCCTCCTCTGTCCATGGAATTTCCCCAGGCAAGAATACTGGAGTAGGTTGTCATTTCCTTCTCCATTGTATCTTCCTGACCCAGGGATCGAACCCACGTCTCCTGCATTGCAGGCAGATTCTATATCGCTGTGCCACCAGGCATTTCTGCACAAATGTGTAGTTGTAATTACTAGTTTCTCTTTCAATTACAAAAATAAATAATTCAAGTTGAAGAGAGATATTTGGTTATTAAAGATGTATACAAAATATTTCCTAGAGATCTAAAATAGATAAAAAGATCACAAAGTATATTTTGAAAAGTGCTATACATGTGACATGTTATATACATATATTGATGCATGGTTATGTCTGAAAATAAGTGAGAGAAATATTGCATTATATTTTATTCTCTTGGTTCCTAAGGAATATAAAACTATTTTATGTCCTCTGCCTTGTCAAATAGTGTATGGATTTGCTCCATCACTCAAGATCAAAATATTTATTTACAAACATTTCATCATCACATTTTATATGCCAGACATTTAGCTCTCCAGAAGATGTTAATTTTATGCACTTTCCTCTAAACCTGTTGATCAAGGGACGTGTTTTCCTATACCTAAAAACGGTTTCACCTTAATTTAATTATTTTTAACCTCAACTACATAATTCACTTATGAAATGCTAAAATATAAAATATTTAAATTGGCACTATATAATTATTTTGTGATTACTGATGAAGAATCATTAGATGTCACTAAATCCACAGTGTCTACCAATTACAGCCCACAACTCCCTAAATATTTGAATTTCTGTTATACATCTACATATGAGTTCCTTTGTCAGAAAATTGTAAGCTGAATCACTAGTTTGTAGAGAATGAAAATCAATGACCTTTCTGGATTATTCCTAATTATTGTCTGACCTATAAATTCTGGAAAATTCTAACACTTCTGAAAAACGTACACTCAAATATACTTCATGTGTATATTATTTTACATTTAAAGATATTTTAATCTTTACTAAATACAGGATATGCATTTAAAAAAACAAATTTGTTAAAAAACCTTGCACCATATTATGCATATGGCACATAATTTAAGTAAATATTGAATGAATAAATGAGTAAACTTATTTAATACAAGCCCAGAAATATGTTTTTACTTCTCTATGAAATGAAGAAAATAATAGCTACCTGTATGGTTATTGTATGTAAAGGACACCAGATTATATTTGTCAAAGAGTAGGTACTTAACAAATAGTATAGAATATTTTAATATTAGTAATGTAAAAATAATGTAAAATGCATGAAAAGCACATTAATCACAAAAAATTGTATCATTATAAAATCCCCTAGTAAATGTCTTCTTGTATAATTCAAGTAAGTTTTAATCATTTGCACTCAGTGTCATGACATTACACATTTTCCCAAGGTAATCATGATATATGGAGATAAGATACTCAGCAAATGAAATGGAAATATTCCTAAAAGTATTGGAGGAGGCAGAGGGAAGGAGCAGAGATGACAGAAATGCATGTAGCCCCATCTGCTAAGTGAGCTTTCATTGACAAGAGAAGTGTTTGTCTTCATCATCCAGAGACTCCTAATTGAAATGGTATTTAGTTTGGAATGTAAGAGCCGTCAGTCAGTGCCCATGGGTTGTGAAGTATGATGATTTAAAATCTAGGCGTGTTCCATCTCCCCTCACTCTTTGAAAGTTGTAATGATACAATCATATGTATATATGATATTTATCAATATAAATTTGTGATTTCAAGATTTTATTTCTTCTGGTTTGTTAATTCCATAACCATAGCTCTCTATAGAATCCATTTCAGAGAGATTAAGAGACTTCTTATATAAGTGTGCCTTACTAATAAATGGTGGAATGAGGATGTTCACGGAAGTTCATGTTCTTTCCACTGTTGACTCCTGCCTTAGTGCTTTGTATGGGAGTGTGCAGATTAATTTATAATTCTAATACATAAACCAGCAAAATTTTCAAAAAAGGTTTTATCATTATGTGTCCCTATTAATTAGGCAGAGACAAAGCCAGTGCAGCTTAGAGCAACAAAGAATGTTTATTCAAATAATTTGACATTTGTGAATAATATGTCATGTTCACAAGTCTCAGACTACAGAAAATACTGAACTTCTCTCAAGAAAAGAGGGGCATTTACTGAAATTGCACACGAGTACTTTATACAAACAAATACTGATACATTGTTGCTTGATGTGTGTGAGGGCATCCTAAGTGGTGTTAGACTTTGCTACCTGTGGACTACAGCACACCAGGCATCCCTGTCCTTCACTATCTCCTGGAATTTGCTCAAATTCATGTCCGTTGAGTTTTGGTGATGCTATCAAACCCTCTCATTCTCTTCTGCCCCCTTCTCCCTTTGCCTTTCATCTTTCCAAGCATCAGGGTCTTTTCCAGTGAGTCTGCTCTTTGTATCAGGTGGCCACAAATATTGGAGCTTCAGCTTCAGTATGTCTTTCAAATGAATATTCAGGGTTGATTTCCTTTGGAATTGACTGGTCTGATCTCCTTGCAGTCCAAGGGACTCTCCAGAGTCTTCTCCAGCACGACAATTTGAAAGCATCAATTTTCTGGTGCTCAACGGTCTTTAGGGTCCAACTCTCACATCTGTAAATGACTACTGGAAAGACCATAGCTTTGACTGTAATCATACTTTTACCTTCCAATTCACTAATGTTTCCTCTAAGTTATCAAGTGTTAATCACTCAGTCTTGTCCGACTCTTTGCGAGCCCATGGAAGAGCCTGCCAGTCTCCTCTGTCCATGGAATTTTCCAGGCAAGAATACTGGAGTGAGTTGCCATTCCCTTCTCCCTAGGATCTTCTCAACCCAGGGATCAAACCCTATTCTCCCACATTACAGGCAGATTCTTTATCATTTGAGCCACCAGGGAAGTCATAATACTTGAAATGAAAACAGATTTTAGGCCATAATATATATTTTCTTTCCTGAAAATAATTTAGCTGATTTTAATGTTAAAGAGAAATACCTTTTCTTGTTAGTAGAGGTTGGGTGTCAGTGTTCATTAGTGTCAGATGCCTGAGATGTAGTGAAAACATACAGAAAATACTCCAAAACTTACAGATGTGGATAATTTAATGCTACTTGTCACTTTTCATTTAAAAGGAAAGATTCTGCTCACATGTGTTTTCCATTTTCACCTACATTTCTCTCAGGACTAAGTCTATTATGAGTTCTTAATTTATATGATAAAAACTCTAATGTTGAAAAATGTGAAGTTATTAAATCATTTAATAATAATTTTTCACTCTGTAAGACAAGTTATCTTAAAGCAGTTTCAGTAAAACCTAATTTTATGAGTTAAAGATAAATAATCCAACAATTAGTTAAAATATATTCATAAGTCTGTAAAAACCAAAGACATCACTTTGCCAACAAAGGTTTGTATATTCAAAGCTATTATTTTTCCAGTAGTCATGTACTGATGTGAGAGTCAGACCATAAAGAAGGCTGAGCGCCAGAATATTGATGCTTTCAAATTGTGCTGGAGAAGACCCCTGAGAGTTCTTGGACTGCAAGGTCAAACCCGTCAGTCCTAAAGGAAATCAGCTCTGATGATTCATTGGAAGGACTAAGGCTGAAGCTGAAGCTCCAATACTTTGGCTACCTGATGTGAAGAGCTGACTCACTGAAAAAGACCCTGATGATGGGAAAGATTGAGGGCAAAAGAAAAGGGGCAACAGAGCATGAGATGGTCATATAGCATCACTGACTTGATGGATGCGAATCCGAGTAAACTCTGGGAGACAGTGGAAGACAGAGGAGCCTGGAGTGCTGCAGGCCATGGGTTCAAGAAAAAGTCAGACACTACTTAGCGACTGAACAACAGCAGTAAATCCACCAGTCCCCTTGGCAATTACACAGAGCCTTGTTTTAGAGAATTTTGGTACTGCTCACATTATCTTTTTATTGCTTTTAAACAATAGTGGTCATAATTAATTCTTCATTAAAGTTTTAGGTCATAGATACAGTTCTATTTTTCAGTAGCTTCTATAGAGTTAATGGTAGCTATTTTTCCTCTCATCTGTCAATTTTAAACACTTTTCTGCTATGTGCCTTGGAATAACACATTTTCTTTTTAAAAGCATTTTAAATCTTTAATTTGCTTGATTTAATTCTATATCATTCAATAAGAAAAGCACTCAAAAGCCCTAATTTGATCACTGAAAGCATTTGTTCTCTTATAAAAAGTATAAGTTTCTCAATACTTGTGCCTTTACGGTTCCCATGACCAAACCTTTGTCCAAAGCCAGTAGAAAATCTGACTTGAAGGTAACTATAGCCCATATTTTAACTTAGGAGGCATTATTAACAATCTAGAAAAGTCTGGCCATATAGAAATAAACATAGAATTCACAATAAGCCTACAGAGAATATAAGTAAATTTGTCTCCAGTGAGTTTGCTGCTAGTGATGGAAAATCATTTCACTCTTCAGGGAAGATATTGAAGCAGAAATGAAAAAAAAAAAATTGGCATGGACCAGGTTGTAATGTTATGCTATTTGGTAGATTAGATAGCCAAGGGAGAGGGGGAAATGTATCTACAAGCAGTATAAGGCTGGTGTTTTCAAGACAGATTCTTTACATTTGTAAGCTAAACAAAAATATTTAGATATGTTTTGAAAATTAATGTAGAATATAGAGTGATAACATACTTTAATGTATTGAGGAAATTAGAACAAAAGTAGTTCATGAAAATGAGACATTGTTGATTCATGAAGAATGCAAAAATTGCATCACGAAAATTACTGGCATCATAGGGAATTATTGTCACTGTTTATTGACAAAAACTTAGATATTAACGATATATAATTAACCTTCAGACCTAATATAGCAGGTGAACTTGGCATCTGTAGCTATATTCAGTTAAATGATGAAAATATTTTGTATTTGTGAAAGTGTCAGTTATTCATGAATACATGGAAAGCTTTCGCGGTTAAAAATAAAAACTACATTTACACATTGACAATTAGAAGGCAGGTGATGATGATGATAGTATTTACTGAATTGTAGATACCAGGGTACATGAGTAAGTGATACCTTAGACATAGTGAAGAAATGCAACTCTTACCTTCCTAGCTTGGTGATTATATAACAGCAACTTCAAGGTAATTCCCACTGACTCACATTTCCACTCTATGAGAGTGAAGGTTCCCAGGTTCTAGGAAAAGAGAACTTCAAATAGAACTGCCATATGACCCAGCAATCCCACTGCTGGGCATACACACTGAGGGAGCCAGAATTGAAAGAGACATGTGCACCCCAATGTTCATCGCAGCACTGTTTATCATAGCCAGGACATGGAAGCAACCTAGATGTCCGTCAGCAGATGAATGGATAAGAAGGCTGTGGTACATGTGCACAATGGGATATTACTCAGCCATTAAAAAGAATTCATTTGAATCAGTTCTAATGAGATGGATGAAGCTGGAGCCTATTATACAGAGTGAAGTAAGCCAGAAAGAAAAACACTGAAACAGTATACTAATGCATATATATGGAATTTAGAAAGATGGTAATGATAACCCTGTAGCGAGACAGCAAAAGAGACACAGATGTATTGAACAGTCTTTTGGACTCTGTGGGAGAGGGCGAGGGTGGAATGATGTGGGAGAATGGCATTGAAACATGTAAATTATCATATGTGAAATGAATCGCCAGTCCAGGTTGGATGCATGAGACAGGGTGCTCGGGGCTGGTGCACTGGCATGACCCTGAGGGATGGGATGGGGAGGGGGGTGGGGGGGATTCAGGATGGGGACACATGTACACCCATGGCGGACCCAAGTCAATGTATGGCAAAACCAATACAATATTGTAAAATAAATAAATTAATTTTAAAAAAAAAGCTTAGGGATTGAGGTTAAGGCAGAGCTGGAGACATGAAACCTTACCCTCCTGATCTTACTTTCAAATGTCAAATGCACACTCCAAAAGGTCCTTTCTAGAGGGAGACCGTTATATAGAACTTAACAGATACTGCCCTGTTCCCATCTCTGAAACTGGTAAGCTGCCAAGAAGGTTACATTTATTAAGAAAATTATATAAGCAGAGACATTAACAGTCCCCTTCTATATCTTTCCTAAGAATGCCTGAGTTCTTGGCATATGTATAATTCATAAGTTGCCATGTTTATATGGAATCTTCCAGATATTGGTATGCTGTGCACAGAAATAAACTTTGTTGTCATTGTCATATTGTGAGCCAAAAAGTACTCTGGCTTTGAAATCAAAGTGTTCAATTCTGTGAGTCACACATTTTTGGCTATATGATGATGCAGATAGACTGATAGTTGTACCCTAATGTCTGATTGCCTGTTGTACATGTCAATGATATAAATGTCCCTTTTATAACATATGTCTGCCAGCTAAGGGGTATCTTAATCATCATTCTCTGGCCATGATTATGTTTTAGTATGTTGGATGTTAGTTCAAGTGGTATGTGCATCTTTCCTACAGACTCTTGCATGCATGTTTCTCAGTTGCTCTTTCTTTCCTCTTTTGTCTGGGACATGTGAATGCAGAAATTAGGATTTTGAACCCAGACATGAATTGAGGATGGCAGAATTGCCATGCTGGAAATAGATTGCTTAGCTGTGGACTCAATAAGACAAAGAATTGCTCTGGTATTGTAGTTTATCTCTGTTACAGTAATTTATTTGCTACTCAATATAATGACTTTAAGCAAGTTTCTTAATCTTCTGTTACTAGGTTCCCACATTAGACAAAAAAGGTAAAAACAAATTTATAGTAGTGATGTGATAATGAAAATAACCGACGGCATCCTTAAACTTCTTTATGGTGATTATAGTCCTATGAGTGTTAAGGTCATGGATTTTGATATTGCATAAGCCTTGGTATGAATCTGTCTTAGCTATTTACTTGTTGCCTTACTTGGGTCAGATTAACTTTCCATAGTCTTAGTTTCCTCTCTATTAAATGGTGTAATGCCTACCTCATAAAATGACTGTTAATGTATGCCCATATATATTAAAATTACTGTAAAATATGAACTTTAAGTATTTTTCCTAGCCAAAAGTGAGAACAGCTTTTGTATACACAGAGGCAAAAGTTTTGAAAAAAAGTACTGAATATGCTTTGTGAGCAGTAGAAGATGGCCCTGGGTTAAGTGGAAAGAGGAAGGATCTTTACATAACACAAGTAGAAAACGAGCAACTGGGCTGTTCCCTACAATCCATATTTTAGGGGAACATATTTTTGTTTCTGTGTTTAGTTGTATGTACTGTCTTTTGTGTTTCTATTTAAAAGTGCTTATAAGTTTGACTCTGTACACTGAAGGCAGGTACTCCTTTAAAGAGAGAATTTTCTGACTCTGCTTTAAGACTGGCATGCAGTAAAACCAGAGGTTTCCCAGGCAAAGCCAGTCTTACATAGGTTCAACTATTAATAATAATACCTTTTGTTGTTGTTTTTCCATTGCCAAATCGTGTTGGACTCCTTGTGACTGCCTGAACTACAGCACGCCAGGCTTCCCTGTCCTTCACTATTCCCCAGAGTTTGCTAAAACTCATGTCCCTTGAATCAGTGATGCCAACCAGCCATCTCATCCTCTGTTGCCCCCTTCTCCTCCTGCCCTCAAAATCTTTCCCAGCATCAAGGTCTTGTCCAATGAGTCACCTTTTCATACCAGGTGGCCAAAACATTGGAACTTTAACTTTAGCATCAGTCCTCCCAATGAATCTTCAGGGTTGATTTACTTTAGGACTGACTGGTTTGATCTCCTTGCAGTCCAAGGGACCCTCAAGAGTCTTATCCAGCACCATAGTTTGAAAGAATCAATTCTTCATCCTTCTTTACAGTCCAACTCTCATGTCTGTACATGACTGCTTGAAAAAACATGGCTTTGATTATACAGACCTTTGTTGGCTTACTACTACATATTGCAGAGTCTGGAATAGAAGTTACTCCAAAAATGACTACTGTTATGTATTCTTATGTTTGCTTTTAAGTGTGAATAGCTAACATTAACCTAGATTATGCTTCTGTGTTCAATATCATATGCTAAGAAAATAGGTAACTTCAGAGAGAACTTTCAATAATATTTTTGAATGGATAAATAAACAACAAATGTGTGATTATTAGATGTATGAATAAGTAAATAAAATAATGGGAAAACTGACTGATTAAATAGATGGATGAATGATTGATTATCAAGGTGTTGTTCACATAGTCTTTTTGAATATGAGGAGTTTATCACCTCATGGACACTTCTGTTGCTCTTTTGCATTTTGTCAAGGTGTAAGTGACATGTGATAAGCTCAGTTAAGCATGTTATTTGTAAGGTTTGTCTCACAAATAAACAATACAAAAATCAGGATATCCACCACCCCCAACTTTCCTTATGCCACTTGAGAATCCTTCTCACCTGCCCATATTTACTGTAGATAAATTGCATTTTCCTGTGTTTGGTATAAATAGCGTCATGAAGGAAGTGCTTTATTTTGGCTGGTTTCTTTTTTTTTCCACTGTGTAACCCACTTTAGTGCCTGCAGTACATGGGCACAGGCCAGGCAATGGTTTGGGGCCAATATGATCTGGCATGCCACACTATGAGAGGCCCAGGGGGGTTGATTTCTTTTAAGCAGAATAATTGCTTTGAAATTTATTCATGTTCTAGTATATATAAATAGTTATAATTTTTGTTTTTGTTTGTTCTTGCTGCAAATTTTTTGACGGTGTGTATATAACATGATTTGTTTATTCTTCCACCGATTAATGGAGAGAAACTTGAGCAATATCCTGTTTTTGGCTATAACAAATGAACTGCCAAGAACATGCATAGACAAATCTTTATAGGGACACATGCTTTCCTTCCTCTTGGAAAAATACTTAAAAGACTGTCAAAGCTGGATCACAGAGTAGCTGTTTGTTAATTTTTCTAAGAAATGGGCAACTGCGCCATTCCACGTTCTCACCAGTAATGTAGGTGAATCTCGGTGTTCGTTCACATCCTTTTCAACGTTCGGCGTGATCAGTATTTATTATGATTACGGACAGTTGTTGTGCTATCTCATGGTATTTTTAGTTGAATTCCTCTAATGGCCAATAATTTTAAGTGTGTTCTCTCGTACTTATATTCCATCTCCTCTGGTGAATTGTTTGGTCAAATATTTTACTTATATGTTTTATAGGTTATTTATTATTATTGATTTAGTTTCTTAAATATTTTGGAGAAAAGTCCTTTATGAATTATGAGACATACATAATTTCACCCAGTATACAACTTGTCTCTTAATTCTCCTAACATTATCATTCAAAGAGTAATTTTAAAAACTTTAATGAAGTTCAGGTTATCAATATACTCCTGAATGGATCATGCTTTGATTGTGATATCAAAATGATTTTTTTCTTTTTCTAACTGAAGGTCACAAAGTTTTTTTGTTTTTAATATTTTCCCAAAGTTTTACAGTTTTAGATTCACCATTAGTATTGACACTGTGTCTATTCTGAGTTAATTTGTTTATATACGTGAGTTATGGAAGGAAGTTTACTTAATTATGCATGTACATCAATAGTTCCTGCCTCATTTGCTGAAAAGAGTATCAATTCTCCCCTGCATTGATTTTGCATATTTGTTGAAAATCAATTGGCCATATATTTATGGATCTATTCAGGATCTCACTGTTGCTTTTCACTAATGTATCTGTCTGTATTTGTGCAATATCTCACTGTCTTGAGTATGAAACCTTTATAATTAGTCTTGTAATGGAATAATGTTAACTCTCCAATTTTTTTTCTTTTTCAATATGATTTTAGTTGTTCTCAATTCTTTATATTGCCATATGAAATTTAGAAACAGTTGTTGGTTTATAGAAAAACAAAAGCTTCCTGGGAGTTTGAATGAGATTATTTCAAACCTATGAATTAATTTTGTAGGCTAGACAACTTAAAAATATCGAGTCTTCTGACCCATTACAGTTATTTCTCCTTTTAATCAGATTCTATTTACTTTTTCTTTGTCATGTGTAATTTCTCTTAATAATGTACATGTACTTCATATATTTTAAACATTTTTCCTATACAATAGTTTTATGCTATTCAAATAATATTTTTGATTTAGTTATTGTCGACTTGTATAAAGATATAAAATTGATTTTTGTGTACTGAGAGAAAAAAGTAAAATTGTGAATTCACGGACATTATTATTATCTATGTAAAAACTCCTGATGTAAACTGTGTAGAAACATATGTTCTAACATTTTTGTAGATTCAAAGGAGTTTTTACATAATTATAATGTCTGTGAATTCACAATGTTACTTTTTTTTCTCTCTAATCCAGAGAACTTTATTTATCTTTTTTTAAAATAATTTTTAAGGGTAAAAGTTCCAATAAATGTAAGACGATGACATCATACACTTCTGTTATGTACCTAATGTTAGGCAGGAAAGTGTTCCATATTTCATTTTCAATCAAGAAGTGTTAGATGTTTTTCCTAGATGACCTTGAGAAGTTTAATATGCATCTTTCTGTTTTAGTTTGCTGGTAGTTTTTTTTTCTTTTTTATTGTTATTTGCTTTGTTTTGACAGTAACGCATATTGGATTTTGCCAGTGTTTTGTCTATTGAAATGTTTGTGTTTTTGTTGTTGTTGTTATTTTCAGATTAATATGGCAAATTGCATTCATTTGCTTAAATGTTAAACTGCACTGCATTCTTGTGATACTCTCAATTTGGTCATAATGCCTTAGCATTTTCATCCATCACTGGATTTGATTTGCTAATATTTCTTCAGAATTTATCTGTATTCTTGAGTTATATTTACTTGTAGTTCTGTTGTAATACTTTTGTCTTATTTTGGAATCAGGTGGAATTACAGAATAATGTCAAAAGTACTTTAATTCACCCTTTTCAATTTTCAGGAAGTGTTTAGGTAGAATGGCTTTAAAAAAACAACAACAACAAAAAAAAAACTTTGAGTTTACCAATAAAACCCTCTTAGCCTGAAGAAGTTTCTGTTTTGGGAAAAGTTTTAACTACAATTTCAATTTTTTAATAGGTACTGGGATATTTGTATTATCAATCTTTTTGAGTGAGGTATGATAATTTGTATCTTCAAGGAATTTGCTAACTTCATTTAAGCAGTTGAATTTGTTGAAATAAAATTGTTCATATTCAGGTCAGTTCAGTTCATCACTCAGTCGTGTCCGACACCTTGCGACCCCATGGACGGCAGCATGCCAGGCCTCCCTGTCCATCACCAACTCCTGGAGTTTACTCAAACTCGTGTCCATTGAATCGGTGATGCCATGCAACCATCTCATCCTCTGTCATCCCCTTCTCCTCACACCGTCAATCTTTCCCAGCATCAGGGTCTTTTCAAATGAGTCAGCTCTTCTCATCAGGTGGCCTCTATTTTAGTTTCAGCTTCAACATCAGTCCTTCCAATAATCACTCAGGACAGATCTCCTTTAGGATGGACTGGTTGGATATCCTTGCAATCCAAGGGACTCTCAAGGATATTCTCCAACACCACAGTTCAAAAGCATCAATTCTTTGGTGCTCAGCTTTCTTTGTAGTCTAACTCTCATATCCAGTCATGACTATTGGAAAAACCATAGCCTTGACTAGATGGACCTTTGTTGGCAAAGTAATGCTTCTGCTTTGTAGTATGCTGTCTAAGTTGGTCATAACTTTCCTTCCAAGGAGTAAGTGTCTTTTAATTTCATGGCTGCAGTCACCATCTGTGGTGATTTTGGACCCCCCAAAATAAAGTCAGCTACTGTTTCCACTGTTTCCCCATCTATTTGCCATGAAGTGATGGGACCAAATCCCATGATCTTAGTTTTCTGAATGTTGAGCTTTAAGCCAACTTTTTCACTTTCCTCTTTCACTTTCATCAAGAGGCTCTTTAGTTCTTCAATTTCTGGCATAAGGGTGATGTCATTTTGTATATCTGAGGTTATGGATATTTCTCCTGGCAATCTTGATTCCAGCTTGTGCTTCCTCCAGTCCAGCGTTTCTTACGATGTACTCTGCATATAAGTTAAATAAGTAGGGTGACAGTATACAACCTTGACATACTCCTTTTCCTCTTTGGAACCAGTCTGTTTTTCCATGTCCAGTTGTAACTTCTGCTTCCTGACCTACATATACATTTCTCAAGAGGTAGGTCAGGTGGTCTGGTATTCCCATCTCTTTCAGAATTTTCCACAGTTTATTGTGATCCCACATTCAAAAGCTTTGGCATAAGCAATAAAGCAGAAACAGATGTTTTTCTGAAACTCTCTTGCTTTTTTGATGATACAGCAGATGTTGGCAACTTGATCTCTGGATCCTCTACCTTTTCTAAAACCAGCTTGAACATCTGGAAATTCATGGTTCACATATTGCTGAAGCCTGGCTTGGAGAATTTTGAGCATTAATTTACTACTATGTGAGATGAGTGCAATTGTGTGGTAGTTTGAGTATCCTTTGGCATTGCCTTTCTTTGGGATTGGAATGCAAACTGACATTTTCCAGTCCTGTGACCAATGCTGAGTTTTCCAAATTTGCTGGCATGTTGAGTGCAGCACTTTCACAGCATCATCTTTTAGGATTTGAAATAGCTCAGCTAGAATTCCATCACCTCCACTGGCTTTGTTCATAGTGATGCTTCCTAAGGCCCACTTGATTCACATTCCAGGATGTCTGGCTCTAGGTAAGTGATCACACCATCATGATCATCTGGGTCGTGAAGATCTTTTTTGTACAGTTCTTCTGTGTATTTTTGCCATCTCTTCTTTGTATCTTCTGCTTCTATTAGGTCCATACCATCTGTCCTTTATTGTGCCCATCTTTGCATGAAATGTTCCCTTGGTATCTCTCATTTTCTTAAAGAGCTCTCTAGTCTTTCCCTTCTATTCTTTTCCTCTATTTCCTTTCACTGATCACTGAGGAAGGCTTTCTTATCTCTCCTTGCTCTTCTTTGGAACTCTGCATTCAAATGGGAATATCTTTCCTTTTCTCCTTTGCTTTTCCCTTCTCTTCTTTTCACAGCTATTTGTAAGGCCTCCTCAGACAACCATTTTGCTTTTTTTGCATTTCTTTTTCTTGGGGATGATCTTGATCCCTCTCTCCCATACAATGTCACAAACCTCTATCCATAGTTCATTCAGCACTCTATCAGCTCTAGTCCCTCAAATCTATTTCTCACTTTCACTGTATAATCATAAGGGATTTATTTTAGGTCATACTTGAATGGTCTAGTGCTTTCTCCAGTTTCTTCAATTTAAGTTTGAATTTGGCGATAAGGAGTTCATGACCTGAGCCACAGTCAGCTCCTAGTCTTGTTTTTGCTGACTGTATAGAGCTTCTCCATCTTCAGCTGCAAAGGAAATAATCAATCTGATTTCAGTGTTGGCCATCTGGTGATGTCCATGTGTAGTCTTCTCTTGTGTTGTTGGAAGAGGGTGTTTGCTATGACCAGTGCGTTCTCTTGGCAAAACTCTATTTAGCCTCTGCCCTGCTTCATTCTGTACTCCAAAGGCAAATTTCCCTGTTACTCCAGGTGTTTCCTGATTTTCTACTTTTGCATTCCTGTCCCCTGTAGTGAAAAGAATGTCTTGGGGGTAGTGTTGTTCATATTATCTTTTTACTATTTGTAGAATTTAAATAAACTGTCATTCCTAATATTGATCATTTTTACCCTCTTTTTCCTTGTTCTGGATACAATTTTATTCATTTTATTACTTTTCTTAATTATGAGGACCCAAGGATTTTGAATAACATCAAATATAAACCTACTTTACTTTTGAAATTTAGGAGAAATTAATGATCAGTCTTTAAGACAACTTAGAGCTATATGATATTTGGTGATTACCCATCTCTGTATTTATTATTTAATCAAAGAGGAATATAACTCATCTCAATACTATTTCATTCAAATTAACCTGCAATAATGCCAACAATTTAGTCCCTAATTTAGGGACATTACCTGTTGGATAAGCTCAGTGAGGCCCAAGCCAACCCATGCGACTCTTTCTGCTATTGGTTGTCTTAGTTTATTTAGATATAATCGGAACCAACATAGCAGTGCATTTGAATTCTATTTATATAGGCTAACTTACCCAAAATTCACAGCCTTTAGCCTTTGAACCTATATCATTTTTATTGAGCTTAGCAAAAGAACCATTTATTTTTACCAATATATGTCTCTTCCAGTATAGAAGAGACATAGAATTATGCAGGAGACATAAAATTGGGCTTTCCAGGATCAGGAACATTCCCTGGAGAAGGGCATGTTGGGATACAGTCCATAGGGTCACAAAGAATTGAATACTACTGAAGCAATTTAGCATGCATCCTTAAAATTAGCTCTACTATCAGAGACAGAACAAATGAAATATGTTTAGGGATTATTTGATTCATCTTGTTGAATATCTTGCTTTCAACTATCAATTTCCAGAATTCTCTCTGATTTTATGAGAAAGCAATTCTAGCTTTGATTTCTGCCTAAGAAATCTTGGCCCAATAAATGAACAGGGACAGAGAAACTGAGAAAAGGATGAATATTTCTCAGAGTGTCTAAAGCAAAGAGAATAGGATTAATATAGGAAACTGTTTAAAAAAAAATAAAAATAAAGGGTTTCCCAGGTGGCTCAGTGGTAAAGAAGCCACCGGCCAATGCAGGAGATGTAGGAGATGTGTGATCAATCCTTGGGTAGGGAAGATCCCCCAGGGGAGGAAATGCAAACCCACTCTGGTATTCTTGCCTGGGGACTCCGGTGGACCTGGAGAGCCACAGTCCTTGGGGTCACAAAGAGCCAGACATGACTGAGCACGCACACGTGCATGAATCTGTTAAAGATTATATATCATGTTAGTACCCTGAGTCAGGGGCCATTGAATAGCAGTAGGGTTGAGCACCAAGAGTGCAGCTTTGGTGTCATAAAGGACAAAGAGAGTTTCATTTCCACCTGGAGAGTTGTTCCTCCCAGCTAGTTAAGAGGAAGGATTGGGGAAATTACCTATAGTGTCTCAGAGTTTTATGTGAAAGTCATCCAGTCATGTCTGACTCTGTGACCCCATGGACTATATAGTCTGTGGAATTCTCTAGGCCATAATACTGGAGTGAGTAGCTGTTCCCTCCTCCAGGGGATCATCCCAACCTAGGGATGGAACCCAGGCCTCCCACATTGCAGGTGGACTTTTTACCAGCTGAGCTATCAGGAAAACCCAAGAATACTGGAATGGGTAGCCTATCCCTTCTCCAGAGGATCTTCCCAGCCTAGGAATTGAACTGTGTCTCCTGTATTGCAGGCAGATTCTTCAGCAACTGAGCTATCTGGGAAGCCCCAGAGTTCTATAATAGGGAATTAAGAGGGCATTTGGAAAGGCTGACTAGAGATCAGAAAGTACCTGGGACAAAGTTAAGTTTGTAACAGTCTTTTTCCCAATGACTTTCTGCAATAATAACAAACACCAAGAGGGGTTTGATTTTGTTTGGAAACCTCTACTTACTGCAATTTAAAATTAAGGATTTTAATAGTCTTCCTTTGCGTTGAATCCTCCAGGGTGTGGGTGAGCCAATTTGCTTTATTAAGTCAAGCTGGAGGGGATATTGTTTCTCATTTTATTCTGGTCCTTTTAACTAGATGGGAAAGATTTAGTTTCAGTCATTTAATGATCAGTGAGTTGAAGGCTACATGAGTGGATTCAGAACCTGAAGCAAAGCCAGAATTTACCTTAAAGATAATTTGGAGTTGGGTATATTAGTCATTTATGGGCTCACTGGACCTCTAGGGATAAGCCTGAATCTTACTTCTGTTAACAGGTTTTGGGAAAGTCCCAGGGATTTCCAGGTGAAGTGAGGCTGTGACTGCTGAGCCCAATCATTTGACAAGGATTGGTGCTGGCCTTCCCTTTTCAAGTTCAGAGAGATTTCAGTATATATGGATGATGATCAATTTTGTCCGACTCTCTGCAACCCCATGGACTGTAGTCTGCCAGGCTCCTTTCTCCATGAAAATTTCCAGGCAAGAATCCTGGAGTGGGTTGTCATTTCCAAATGACTATTCCTATTAGCACTTTTTAGTAGTATTGGGCTTGTCCTTCACCAGGGTGCATATGAACTACTGGTACTATTCTAGGCAACCTGATTGGTGAGTTTAAATATTAAGTTTCTTGGCATATCTATGGGGAACCTCAGTTATTCGAACAAACACCTCAGAGTATGGCTTCTACTTTGGCTTAGTTCAGAAGACATGAGATTTTAGTATTACAATCCTCACAGGGTATTTTAAAGGGTCAGGCTCTAATGGGTTCAAAGAAATTGAGAGCAGAGATAAGTTTGGAAAGAGGCAGAGTATGAAGGATGTGAGGATGGAAATTTGAGGATGGGGGAGGAGAAAAAGAGGCCTTAGACGTTTTGCTTTGCTTTATTTTCTTTCAATTGTCTGTTGATGTCAGTTAATTTAGAAATGGATTTCTTAAAGAGGCCATTCTAGAGCCCTGTATAGGCTTAGAAAGCCTCAAGATACCGATAGAAATAGGCTTCCCTTTCAGCTGATTTTATTTTAGAGCTGCGGTCTTCTAATTTGGTTTTATGAAAAGTTAGGGGAGCTCACACTTTCCCCATAATGGCCATTAGAGCTTTAAGTTATTTTGGGGTAGGTTGGTCCAATTAATTTAAAAATGTGCAAGAGGAAGGACCTAAGGATTTAAAAATAAACTGGCCAGGTTTCCAGAAGGAGAATTCTCCTGAGTGAAGTTAGCAGATTGAGATCCCATGAGTCAAAACTAGAGATTCAAAAAGAACAAATGAGTACTCATCAGAAAAGATGAAACCTTTAAACAGATTGTGAGTAAAGTCAGAGCTCAAACAAAAGGAGGGAGCTCAAACCTAATGAGACACTGACCAAGAAGAAAGGAAAAAAGACCACAAATATACTGAGAGCACCGAGTGTTCAACTGGGAAATTCGGTTCTGGGAATCATTGGTTCCTGATTTTAAATTTTAATTTAAATTTTAAACCACTAAAATCATTGGTTTTAAGTGAATCTCTATGTCCACTTAAAACCAAATGGCCAGTTATTTTACCAGCAAAATTAGTTCACTTGGGAATAGCAGAGAACTGCAATTTGGGCCAAGCAGACTCTGTTGAAACATAGGCTGGTCTATGAACAGAAGAGAGGGGCTACGTTTATGCAGGAAAGAGTTTCGGGAGGGCTGTTGTGGTTCTTCATTGGCTGCAGGCAAGCAGGCAGCTGCTTGTTTTTTCCTGATGGGATCTGCAAGTTGTAGTGTGATGTGTTGGAGAGTTTCCCCTAGAACACACATGATTCCATTTTATTTTTTAAATTGGCGTATGATTGCTTTATGATGTTGTGTTAGTTTCCCCTAACTATCTCCTCCCTCTTGCACTTCCCTTCCCCACCCCAACCCCACTAGTCTAGGTCATCACAGAACACTGGGCCGAGCTTCCTGTGTTTTATAGCAGGTTCCTACTAGCTATTTATTTTACACTTGGTATTGTAAATACATCAACCCTAATCTCCTGATTTGTGCCACTCTCCTCTTTCCACCTGGTGTCCACTGACAGATGAATGGATAAAAAGATGCGGTATGTCTACACAATGAAATATTACTCAACCATAAAAAGGAATGAAATTGGCCCATTGTTAGAGATGTGAATGAACCTACAGTATGGAGTGAAGAAACTCAGAAAGTGAAAAACAAATATTGCATATTAACACATATATGTGGAATCTAGAAAAATGGTACAGGTGAACAGCACACAACTCCATTTTAAATGAGGTTTCTTTTATTCTTTTTCACACTTTTAATTTGCATTACATAGAATAAAAGCAAAGATTTCCAAATAAACCTGTTTATGATTTAATACTTGCATTTTTTTCAACACTTGGATAGAAATGTGAATATTTAAGTACAGTTAACCCTTGAACAATGCATATTTGAGCTGCTCAGGTCTACTGCCATATGGATTCTTTTCAACAAATACACAGTCAGGCCCTCCATATCCTCAGGAGAAGATTCAAACAACTGTGGATGCTATACTGTGTTTGACATCCATGGTTGGTTGAATTTAGGTCTGTGAAGCCACAGATAGGAGAGCCTGACTCTGGGGTGTGTTTTCTGTGGATTTTGATATGTAAGGTCAGGCCTAGAACCAATCCTCTGTGGATACCAAGGGACGACTATGATATGTTATATACTATTTTATTAATACCATCTACTTCAGAGGGTAGTTTTTTGTTGCTAGGCATTATGATACATACTTTACTGCCATCTCATGACACTTTATCTTTATGATTATCTTGATTGTTATTATTGCTTATACTTTTTCAGTGAGAAAATGGAAACTACAGAATATTTCCATTGTTCAGTACTGCAAGGATATCATAGCCTGTAAGCACCCACTTATATAGTCATATTTTAATTTGATGTCACTTAATCCTGAAGAAGAATAACAGCTTGTCATTACTATGTAAGAGTAACGTCTATGTGCTTACTTAATGTAAATATATCCTACTTGTTCTAAATCTTCTCATTTTCTAAAATATCTCATGGACAATATATGCCACTGCTCATTACTCCATTTTCTTCCATTTTAATTTGAGCATAGTAGTATCATTGTGCCATGTATGAATTCCCCCTTACCTCCTCCCTTCTCCCTCCCTGCACGCATGCTAAGTGACTTCAGTTGTGTCCAACTCTTTGTGACCCCATGGACTGTAGCCTGCCAGGCTCCTCTGTCCCTGGGATTCTCCAGGCAAGAATACTGGAGTGGGTTGCATGCCCTCCTCCAGGGAATCTTTCCAACCCAGGAATCAAATCTGTGTCTCCTGCATTACAGGCAGAGTTTTTAACCAACTGAGCCACCCCACAGTTAATTAATCCTCTAAGACTTTGATTCCTTCACTATTTTTTATTTACAGATAGTATGTTTTTAAATATCTGTTCATTCCTATTGGTTTCTTGTTATTCAAGCATCTTTGTAATTAACTCCTTTATTCCTATAATCATTTTGTGTTCAGTATAATCTTTATCTTGTCTGATTGTACATCTGCAGGTTTTGATCATTAAAATTCAGCTGCTTCTCAGCTTCATTTCTCATTTGTGCTCGTCCAGATGCCTTTGCATGTATTTGTTGTTGTGAATACTTACTTAGTCTCACTGGGTAGTGTTTCTGGGGGCCCCACTTAGTGAACCTTTCTTCTACAGAGCACATGCATCTATCTCATCTTCTCCTGTCCCTGGACTGCTTCAACTCAACTCGTTCCCTGGAATTTTGTCAGGGAGCTGGTACACAATCCATTCCAGTCAACTTCATCTTCACAGCCCACTTGCTGCAGTCTGAATCCTTGGCCCTCTGGCTACTGACTTCTCCCGTCTACTGCTGTTCCTGCCCTACCTTCCAGCATCTGCCACCTTGGTTGTGACTACCTTTCTGGTGCCCAGAGACTCCGATGATTTTGAGCCCTGGATGTTGGGTTCTGAAATATATGCGTTTGCCTGCTTAGCTTCTCATCACCTCCCTCGCATCCTAAATTCTTGTTGTTCTGAAGGGGTCCTTGAATACCAGCAGTATCTCCCAACGGTTTATACTCTGGATCTTTTTAAGTAAAGTAAGCGTTTCACAAAATGCTCTAGGAATTTTTCTTTTTCTTTTAATATGTGTGTGCAGAGGTGGGTGAGTTTTTGCCTGCTTTTTACTTAAATATTTATTTTCAAGTGTTTAGAAGTGTTTTTGGTTTTCTTACCTGTTTGCTGGATTTAATTACAATCCATGGCATGCTATATAGTCCATGGAGTCACAAAGTGTCAGAGATGACTGAGCATGCAACCACACACACACTCACACACACATATGTACATATATGTATATATACCTACCTTTCAAGGTGGGCAGATTATCTAACAGCAGCATTATTCAGTTTATTTATTAAAAAATATGGAGGTAATAATATTTAACTCAAGATACTATAAGAAAATATAGATCAGTGGAACAAAATAGAAAGCCTAGAGTTAAATCCATGCATCTATGTATACCTCATCTTTGACAAAGGGGGCAAAAATATACAGTGGAGATAAGGCAATCTCTTAAACAATGGCGCTGGGAAAACTGGTCAACACATGTAAAAGAATGAAACTAGAACGCTAACACCATACACAAAAATAAACTGACAATGTATTAAAGATCTAAACGTAAGATCAGAAAATATAAATCTCTTAGAGGAAAACATAGGCAGAACACTGTCTGACATAAATCACAGCAAGATCTTCTATGACCCACCTCCCAGAGTAATGGAAATAAAATAAAAAATAAACAAATAGGACCCAATTAAATTTAAAAGCTTTTGCACAACAAAAGAAACTATAAGCAAGGGGAAAAGACAGCCTTCAGAATGGGAGAAAATAGCAAATGAAGCAAAATATACAAGAAGCTCTTGCAGCTCAATACCAGAAAAATGAACAACCCAATCAAAAAGTTGGCCAAAGAATTAAACAGACATTTCTCTAAAGAAGACATACAGATGGCTAATAAACACATGAAAAGATGCTGAATATCACTCATTATTAGAGGAATGCAAATCAAAACCACAATGAGGGATCATCTCACACAGGTCATAATGGCTGCCATCAAAAAGTCTGCAAATAATAAATGCTGGAGAGGGTATGGAGAAGAGGGAACCTCTTCCACTGTTGGTGGGAATGCAAACTTGCATAGCCACTATGGAGAACAGTGTGGAGATTCCTTTAAAAAACTGGAAATAGAACTGCCATATGACCCAGCAATCTCACTGCTGGACATACACACTGAGGAAACCAGAATTGAAGCAGACACAAGTGCCCCAATGTTCACAGCAGCACTGTTTACAATAGCTAGAACATGGAAGGAACCTAGATGTCCATCAGCAGATGAATGGATAAGGAAGTTGTGGTACATATACACCATGGAATATTACTCAGCTAAAAAAACGAACACATTTGAGTCAGTTCTGATGAGGTGGATGAAACTGAAGCCTCTAATACAGAGTGAAGTAAGTGAGAAAGAGAAATACCAATACAGTGTATTAACACATATATATGGCATTTGGAATGGTGGTAACGGTGATACTATATACAAGGCAGCAAGGAGACACAGATGTAAAGAACAGACTGTTGAACCATGTGGGAGAAGGTGAGGGTGGGATGATACAAGAGAATAGCATTGAAATATGTATATCATCATATGTAAAATAGCTGACCAGTGCAACTTCAATGCCTGAAGTTGGCCACTGATCTGGGACAATCCAGAGGGATGGGGTGGGGAAGGAGGTGGGAGGGTTTCAGGATGGGGGTGGTGCGCATGTGCGCCTGTGGTTGCTCCATGTTGATGAGTGGTAGGGGTCACCACAGTGTTGTGAATCGATTGTCCTCCAATTAAAATAAATAAATTTTAAAAATTAAAAAAAATACTATCAGAAAATATATGTTAATCTTTTAACAGGATATGTGACACATGCAATGGTATAATTTTCCTACCACTGCTGTAACAAATTATCACAAACTTTAGTGGTTAAATAACACATATTTATTATTTCACAGTTCTGAAAATCACAAGTCTTAAAATCAAGGTAGCAATATGGCTGCATTCCTTTTGGAGGCTTCAGGGGAAAATCTGTTTCTTTTTAAGCTTTGAGAAGCTGCCTGCTTCCCTTGGCTTGTAGCCCATTCTGAGATACTTAAGCCAAGCAGTATAACATCTTCAGCTATTTCTCTCCACGTGTCTCTCTCTCTCACTGACTTCTGCTTCTGTCATCATATATTTATCTGACTCTCCTGCTTCTTTCCTTCAAGAACACTTGTTACATTGGGCACATAGGGATAATTCAGGACTATCTTCCCCTAAGATTTTTACATCAACAAATTTTTTTTTCATGTGAAGTGAAAGTCACTCAGTTGTGTCTGACTCTTTGTGATCCCATGGGCTATACAGTCATGGAATTCTCCAGGCCAAAATACTGGAGTGGGTAGCCTTTCCCCTCTCCAAGGTATCTTCCCAACCCAGGGATCAAACCCAGGTCTCCCGCATTGCAGGCAGATCCTTTACCAACTGAGCCACCAACATTAATAGAACATGGACATTTGGAGGGTATAGTAAGTGTCAGATAAATATAGTTTCTTATTGTTTGTAGAAAAACGTGTAACAGTAAGTTCTATCACACTAAAGTTGACTCCAGATACTAATTAATTAATTGTAGGACCATAGCTTTACAAGAACTTAGGAGCAACATTTTAAAGGAAGATTCTCTAAATAGATTCCACAAGGAGAATACAGAATGGAAAAAGGATCTGTACATTTCTTTATCAGTAAGCTATAGAGAAATTGTAAACTTTTACTTTTGAAGATAGACATTTTATTTTCAAGCTTTAAGTCCTTTAAGACAATTTGAGATTATTTTTTTCACCAAATTTCTAAGTGTTCTTTTTTTTTGCCAAGACTAATATAATTGAGAAAAATAGCTGAGTACACATGAAACGAATCATTTTCAAAGCTTTATTAACATTGCACCTGAAATAATAGGTCATTTTACCTCATTCATTTGCCAAAATAACCATTTAATAAGTTGAGGGTGGGCTTCACTGATGGCTCAGTGATGAGGAATCTGTCTGCAATTCAGGAGGTGTAGATCCGATCCCTGGGTCAGGAAGTTTCCCTGGAGGAGTAAATGGCAACACAATATAATATTCTTGCCTGAAAAATCCCATGGACAAGAACCCTGGCAGGTTACAGTCTATGGGGTTGCTAAGAATAGTGACTGAGCACACACACAACACAGGTTAAGGACATTTTGAGGTAGGCTCACTACATTCTTGTATTTCATTTGAGATTATAAGGGTAATGGCGGGGATGCTATGTCAATAATTATGATTTATGTAGTAACCATTGCAGTATATTCTTGATGCTTAATACATTTTTATAATTATTAATATTAAAAAAGTACACTTTACATGAAATTAATGGGCATATAATAAATTCATACATTGAAGTCCTTTGAAAACTCTCTGAACCATTCTTGTCAAGATAATGAAAATATTGTACTCAGTCATTTGCACATCTCATCCTGACAACCACTCATCTGTCTAAAATGACTTAGTTTTATCTAGTCTATGTGTGCTAAGTCACTTCAGTCCTGTCTGTACTTTTATACAAGTGAAAAAAAAAATGTGCTTTTTTTGTGTTTGGATCATTTTATTCAGCACACTATTTTGATATACACCCTTATGCTTTACTAGTGGATTAATTATTTCCCAAGGACTCAGTGGCTTAAAAATGACAGAGAATTATTATAGTTTCTGCAAGTCAGGAATTCAGGCTTAGCTTCTCTGGGTGCCTCTGACTCAAAATCTTCCATAAGGCTATGATCTGGTTGTCTGCTGAGGTTGCAGTTATCTGAAGGGAAAAGTTTGTAGAAAATCCACATCCAAGTTCATTCACATGTCTGCTAGCAGACTTCAGGTCCATGCTGTCTACTGGCCAGAAATGTCAGCTTTTTGCCACATGAGCTTTTCTGTGTGGATTCTCATACATGATTGCATGCTATCCTTAGGGTTGCAAGAAAGAGAGAAAGCAACAAAGAGTTATACATGGCAAGAATAGACATGTATGACAAAAACCAGTCTTTTTATAAATATTTTTCAAAATGACATCTGATCACTTTTATCTACTTGGAAAGGCTTACTATGTCCCACTTACACTTCAGGATGAGAATTATATAAGTGTGTAAATGCAGGAGATTGTAATTACTATGGGTCATTCCATTAACTGCCTGCTACAGTTTGCTTTCTGATGCCCCGGTGATGTGTGTTTCTCCTAAAAAGTACACTCATTTCCACCCAAGGTCCCAACAAGGATCATCCTATTATAGTGTTAGTGCAACATGCAGAATTTCATCATCCAGTTCAAGTCCAGCTATAGATGAGGTTCTTTGGATCTGTAAGTACGTATCCTCCGGTACAATGTCTCTTGATTTGCCATCCTATAAAAATCTAAAGATGTCATTTGCCCACCACACACACAGGGATGGGAAAGGCATAAGAAAACTAATACATATTTAGAAAGAACAAAGTTGGAGATGCAAAGGAGTTACTGATCCATAGCAAACTTGAAATTTTTTCAGGCAAATATTTGAAATTCCTTAATTAGGTCTTGAGGTGTCAGAATTATTATGATTATTTTTTGTGATACTACCCTCAGGATTCTCTTTTCCTCAGACTATGTTATCCTTCCTCTTGTACTAAAGTTAGAATGTGTGTGAGATGGGTTTTTCTCTTCGCTGAAATCTTGCTGTTAGAATTTTGGACATCCATCAGCTTCTTTTCCTTGAATTTTTGAAGAAATATCTGTGTTAAATTATACTTTTCATTAAATTATGATGTTATAACCTTTGTTGAAATTCAGATTCTCATAAACATATATATAGGGTCTATTCTTTGACTCTCTATGCTGTCCCTTTAATCTGTATATCTGTATTTACACCAATATATTTTTATTTTGAGGCCTGAAATCAAATAGTGGAAATTGATAGTTTACATATTGTCTTGGGATCCCAGATGAGTCCCCAAGATGATAGATCAGAGCTTACGGTGTTCCGCATGTTTCGCGGCCTCCAAATGAGAATGAGAATATTTATCTCCGGGACCAAAAGCAGTCTCAGTCACTCAGAACTTCGTGTAGTAGAGATTTTATTAAAGTGATAGTGACAGAAAAAAGCTTCTGACTTAGACATCAGAAGGGGGTAGAAAGATTAACTGCCTTGCTAGTTTTAAGCATGGAATTATATATCTTTCCGCCAGTTGTTGATGATAGAAAAAACAAAACAAAAGAACAAACAAACAAAAAAAAAACCCTCAAGGCTGTGAAAGTTTTTGCCTAGACCCTTTCCTGTAACATACATCCTGGGATAACATCAGCATGAGATTAGCCAGAAGGAATGGGTTAATCAAGAGCTCAAGGCTGTGGAACTTTTACCCAGATCTTCTCTCATAATATACATTTTGAGCTCAAAAAAAAAAAACATTTCCTTGAACAAGAGATACTGTTGCCTAAAAGGCCTATGTATCTAAGACAAAAGAATGTGAAAAAAAAAAAAAAGAATGTTCACCTCCTCCTTAAAGGGACCTTAGGCTTGGACTCCTTATCAACCTTTAAGTTAACTTTCTCAGAATCTCCCAATTAGATTATATTTCTCTTTTCCAAAACTACTTTGACTATCATAAGTCGTTGGCCATCTCCATTTTTCTTCTTAACAATCTGCTTGTCAATTTCTGAAAAAAAAAAAAAAAAAAGCCTATGGTATATTGATTAGAATTTCATATACCCTATAGAACAATTTTAGAAAAAAAATGACAGTTAATAAACAACTTTCAATCTATGGATATGCTAGAACTTTTTATTTTGATTTAAAAATTAGCAGTAATTTGTAGTTTTCAGAAAGAGATCTCATATATCTTTTTAAAAATTTATCCCTAAATATTTAGCCTTTTCATGTTTAGTGGTTTTATAAATGCCTTAATTTTGCTTATTGCTGGTGTATACAAATGCATTCAGTTTTAAAATATTGTCCTTGAATGCTCTGACTTTGTTAAAGTTACCAAAGTGGTAGTTACTCTGTGTGTTTGTGTGTGTCTATATACAAAAATTCCTTAGTATTTTACAGAGTGATGAGCATATTATCTGTGGGTACAGGGAGGTTTACTTCTTTTTAATCTGTATAATTTTTCTTATATTTTTCTTTTGTTTTATTGTAATGTCTAAAGCTTTCAGTACAATTCTGAATATAAGTAGTACAAAAGCATGTAGTTACTTTCTTCTTAATCCTAGCAGGAAAAGCTTTTGGATATTTGTCTTTCATAACCAAGTCTGATGGTTAGTTTTACCTCTATAAGTGCAGATCATGAGGTTGAGAGTTTCCTGGTATTTCTAATATGCTGAGTGTGTCATGAATGCACATTGACTTCTATTAAATGCCTTTTATGCATTAATAAGATAACCATATAATTATTCTCCTAATTATGTTAAAGTGGTTAATTTCATTGTTTGGTTTTGAGTGTAAAACTTTTTAATAACATGATAGACTTCATTTTATCATGGCATGCTATTCATTTCATGTAAGTTTATATTGTATTTGCTAATTAATATGTAATGAGGAATAGTACATATATTTTTATAAGGGGTATTGAACTCATAGCCTCCTGGTTTGATATCAGAATAATATTGTTTTCATGGAATATATTTGGTAGCAATCTCTATTTTCTGGAAGGGGCTATGCCATTTTGCATTTTCTCTTGCCTAAATGTTTAAAAACATTCACTGGTAAAACTGTGGCTCAAGCAGATGTTCTCAACTGGTGGGAATTTTGCTTCTCAGGTGACATTTGGAAATGTCTAGAGACTGGGGGAAAATGCTACTGGCACAAGCTGGGTATAGTCTACAAATTCTAGTAAACATCCGAGAACAAAATGTGCAGTATGGGTTCCCTCAGTAAAGAATGTTGTGGTTTAGCTTATCAAAAGTACTAGTCTGTGTAATATTGGCATAGAGTTTTCTTTATGGCAAGGATGTAGATTATAAAAACAATTGACTTAAAATATAATAAACTATTTACCTTTTTTCTACTTTTATTCAGTTTTGATGAATTGTGCTTTTAAGAAATTTGTCCATTTTAAATGAGCTAACATTTTTGGAAAAAGCTTTTTTTTTTTCCTTATTGACATTTTAATGCTTGTGTTATCTGTCATGGGATTCTTTATATATTCCTGCTATTGGTAAATTCTTTTTTTCTTTATTTAATTTTTTTTTGTTTTTGTCTTGCTAAGATTTTATAGATTTAACAAATTGTTGTAATAGCTAAATTTTGGCTTTTAAAATAGTTATTTGTCTTTTTTTAAAAAATGTCTTCTCTTGACTGTATTTTTTTTTTTTTTTTTGCTTTTTTAGTCTACATTCCTAAAGTTTAATTTTCTTTTATTTTTTCTCTCTTCTTAATGTAGAAATTTAAATCACTGTTTTTGGGCACTTTCTAAATGCAATTGACCGTTGAACAACATGGGTTTGAATTCTATAGGTCCATTTATACATAGATTTTTTTTTTCAATAAATACTATAACATTACATAACACACAGCTGAATCTGTAGATGTAGGATCATGGATATGGAAGGCCAACTGTAAAGTTATCTGTGAACTTTCAACTGTGTGGAGAGTCAGCACCCCTGATCTCCACGTTGTTCAAGGGTCAGTTGTATATTTTTTAAACCATATATTTCTCATTCCCTCTAAGATCAGGAACAAGACAAGGGTGTCCACTCTCACCACTGTTATTCAACATAGTTTTGGAAGTCCTAGTTATGGCAATCAGAGAAGAATAAATAAATAAAAGGAATCCAGGTTGGAAAGGAAGATGTAAAACTCTCACTATTTGCAAAACATATAATGTTGTGCATAGAACACCCTAAGATACTATCAGAAAATTGCTAGAGCGGATCAGTGAATTTAGTAAAGTCGCAGGGTACAAAATCAATACACAGAAATCACTTGTGTTCCTATATATTAAACCATACATTTATCTCAAAACTTAGCTTTAGCTGTATCCATACTTTTCAATATATTGTGTTTTCCTTATATTTTAGTCAACACTTTGTTAGTTCTCCTGTTTTTCTTCTAGTTTTATTGAGGTATAATTGGTATACCAAACTGTATATGTACAGCACGGGACACCACCCTAATGGCCGAAAGTGAAGAGGAACTAAAGACTTTTTGGATGAAGGTGAAGGAGGAGAATGAAAAAGCTGCCTTAAAACTCAACATTCAAAACAGTAAGATCATGGCCTCCAGTCTCATTACTTCATGGCAAATAAATATATAAGGAAAAAAATGGAAACAGTGAAAGACTATTTTCCTGGGTTCCAAAATCACTGCAGACAGTGACAGTAGCCACAAAATTAAAAGACACTTGCCCCTTGGAAGAAAAGCTATGACAAACCTAGACAGCCTAATAAAAAACAGAGCTGTCTGTTTCACCGTAGATAATATACTATCTATGGTGAAACAGATCACCAGCCCAGGTTGGGTGCATGAGACAAGTGCTCGGGCCTGGTGCACTGGGAAGACCCAGAGGGATCGGGTGGAGAGGGAGGTGGGATGGGGGATCGGGATGGGGAATACATGTAAATCCATGGCTGATTCATGTCAATGTATGACAAAACCCACTACCATATTGTAAAGTAATTAGCCTCCAACTAATAAAAATAAATGAAAAAATAAAAAAAATAAAAAATAAAAAAGCAGAGCTGTCACTTTGCCAACAAATGTCCGTCTAGTCAAAGCTATAGTTTTTCCAGTAGTCATGTACAGATGTGAGAGCTGGACCATAAAGAAGGCTTAACACCAAAGAATTAATGCTTTCAAACTGTGGTGTTGGAGAAGACTCTTAAGAGCCCCTTGGACAGCAAGGAGATCAAAGCAGTCCATCCTAAAGGAAATCAACCCTGAATATTCACTGGAAAGACTGGTGCTGAAGCTGAAGCTCCAATACTTTGCCCACATGATGTGGAAAGTGGACTCACTGGAATAGACCCTGAGGCTGGGAGAAAATCAGAGCAGGAGGAGAAGGGGGCACCAGAGGATGAGATGACTGGATGGCATCACAGACTCAACGGACGTGAGTTTGAGCTAACCCCAGGAGATAGTGTAGGATGAAGCCGGGCATGCTGCCATTCTTGGGACTGCAGAGAACTGGACATGACTGAACAACAACGAATAAGTACAGCATTAAGATTTTGCTTTTTTCTTTTTCTCTGAAATATAATTAACTTTCAATACTATGTTAGTTCCTGTATGCACATAGTGGCTCAATAGTCCTATACATTTCACAATATTCATCATAATTACTCTAGTTATATGTCATCATGCAAATATATTATGTAGTTAGTGACCCTATTCCCCACAGTGTAAATTTTATACCTGTGGCTCATTTATTTCTCAGGTAGAAGTTTATGCTTCTTAATCCCCCTCCCTCATCTTGTCTTCTTTCCTTCATCCACCATTTCCCCTCTGGCAGACACATGTTTGTTCTCTGTATCTACAAATCTGCTTCTGTTTTGTTATTTTTGTTTATTTATTTTTTATATTCCACATATAGGGAAATCATGCAGTATTTGTTTCTTTCGGTTTTGTTTATTTCACTTAGCATAATAATGGACTTCAAGCCCATCCCTGTTGCTTCCCATGACAAGATTTCATTCTTTTTTTATGACTAATATTCCACTGTGCATATGTATATACACCACATCTCCTTTATCCATTGATCAGTAGATCGGCATTTGGGTTGTTTCCATAACCTGGCTATTATAAATAATACTGTGAAGATAGGGTTGCATACATCTTTTTAAATTAGTGTTTTCACTTCAGATAAATACCCAGGTTTGGAAAAGCTGGATCACATGATAGTTCTATTTTTAATTTTTTGAGGAAACTCTATATTGTTTTTCATAGTGGCTGCTCTAGCTTCCATTCCTACCAACAGGGCATGACGTTTCCACTTTCTAATTCTTGCGAATACTTGTGCTTTTGATCAGAATTTTTCTAACAGGTGTGAGGTGGTATCTCACTGTGGTTTTGACTTCTGTTTACCTGATGTTTAGTGATATTGAACATCTTTCTGTTTGCCTGTTGAGCATCTCTGTCTTCTTTGAAAAAATGTCTATTCAGAGCTCTGCCCACTTTCTAATAAGTGGGTTTTTTTGATGTTAAGTAGAATTAGTTCTTTATGTATTTTGGATATCAAACCCTTATTGGGTATATATTGAATAGTTTGCAAATATTCTATCCCATTCAGTAGGTGGATTTTGCATTTTGTTGATAGTTCTATTGACTGTATAAGTTTTTTACCATGATATAGTCCCATATATTTACTACATTAAATCTTTTGACTTCTTTTGGCTTCTGGTTTATTTAGAGATGTGTTATTCAACTCCGAATATTTTTTCTCTATATCTTATTTTCATTCATTTGTATTTTTTTCCATTTTTATCACTTAGCATAATCTATAAGTTTATATTCTTTTGAAATGTATTGTTACTTATATAATCAAGCATATGATTCTCTCTTGGAGAGCATTCCTTGTCAGCTTGACAAGAATATGTTTTATGCAGTTCTCAAGCAGTGTTTTGTAGCCAGTTTGGTTAGCTTGATTGATGGCACAATCAAAGTTTTCTCTCTCCTTTGTAATTTTGTGTATTCGTTATATCAATTATTGAGAGTGAGGTGTTAAATATACCACCTTTAATTGTATTACCCTATTCCTCCTGTTAATTATGTCAATTTTTGCTGCATGAATTTTTGTGTTCTTTAATTAGGTTTATGCATATTTTGGATTTTTTATTTGCTCTTGATGAATCATGAAGTGCTCTCTTTTGTCTCTTGTAATATACTTTGTACTGAAGTATAATTTGTCTGATATTCATAAGCTTTGCTTTTATATACTTATAATTAGCCTGTATATCATTTTTCCTCTTTTACTCTCAGCCTTTTTATGTATTTTCATTTAAAGTACATTAGTGCAGACAGCATGTAGCTGGGTCTTATTTTTTTTAATTTCATCTAAAATTTCTGCCTTTTAGTTGGTGTATTTAGTACATTTATGTAGTTTATTAGTTTTTGTTGTGATATTCACAAAATATAATATCCATCCTTATGAAAATGCGCAATTCTTTGTCTCTTAATATATATGCAAATGTGTACAACCATCACAACTCTCTAACTCCAGAATACTTGCATCACCCCTAAAAAGAAACCTTATACTCCTTAGAAATCACTCTCCTTTTCTCCTCTGACCCCCAGTCTATAGCAATAATATTTGTTTAGAGATTGTTTGAAATTTGTTTTCATTTCTCTTCGGTGCATACCTCAACTAGTATTACTGGCTCATATTAAGTATATGTATAACACATTGAGAGTTGTTAAATATTTTTCAAAATGACATCATTTTACAATTCTGTCAGCAATGTATGAGCATTCTAATTTCTCTACATCCTTGCTTATAATTACATTTTATATCTTACTAAAATTTTCCCCATCCAAGTGGGTATGAAATGTCAGCTCATTGTAGTTTTAATTTTCATTCTCTAATGACTAATGATGTTGATCATCTTTTTGTATAATTACTTGCTATTCATATATCTTCTTTTGAGAAATGTTTATTCAGTTTTTTGTACAGTTTTCAGTTGAACTGTTTGTCTTTTTATTGTTGAGTTTTGTGTCATTTATAAATTTTAGACACTAGACTCTAATTGGATATATGGTTTTAAAATATCTCTCTCAATCTGTGAGTTTCTTTTCACTTTCTTGATGATATGCTTTGATGTAACAGATATTTTAATGTTGATACATTCACTTTTTGTTGGTTTGGTTCCTTTTGATTTTAGTGCCATAAACAGAAAATATTGATTACCCCAATGTTACAGAATTTACGCCTCAGTTTTATATTAAGATTTTTCCAAATTTTGGTCTTGGTTTTAGTTTTTTGATTTGTTTGCTTGTTTGTTTTTTAATTCACTTTGACTTGGTTTTTATATGTGATATGAGACTGGAAGGAAATTTCAATTTTTTTTTGCATCTGTAGTCCTTCCAAATTTGTCTGAAAGAATGTTCCTTCCTCCATTAAATTATCTGCATACACATATATTGAGCATCAATTTACCCTAAATGTAAGGGTTTATTTTGGAATTTGGCTTGCATTTCTATTCCACTGATCTATATGTCTCTCCACATCCTAGTTTCACATATATTCTTGTGTATTGTAGTTTTGTGTTAAGTTTTGAAGTCTAGTATATCCAATTTTCTTACTTTGTTGTTTTTTTACAGTATTGTTTGGCTATTTAGGTTAAGGTTACCTTACATTTCCATATGAATTTTATGAATGACTCAGCTTCCAAGAAGAAGAAGATTTTGGTAAAGATTAAAATAAATAAATATTGCATGATTAGCAATATTAATGGAGAAGGAAATGGCAACCCACTCCAGTATTATTGCCTAGAAAATTCTGTGGAGAGAGGAACCTGGTGGGCTACAGTCCATGGGGTCTCAAAGAGTCAGACATGACTGAGCACATCTGCACAACAATATTAAATTTTCATATCAACAAATAATTTGGATCTTTTAGTTTTTTTCAGGTATAATTTATAGGTTTCATTGTTTACATTTGCTCTGCTTTTGTTATATTTTTATTCCTAAATGCTTTATTGTCTTTAATGCTATTTTAAATTGACTTCTTAATTTAAAATTTTGATTATTTCAAGTATATAGAAATAAAATGTATATTTCTATATTCATCTTATATCTCAACATATGCTAAATTTACTTTCTTTAGCTTTAATAATTTTTGATGGTCTGTATAGGGTTTTATATATAAGAAAAATCATGTCATCTGCAAATATAGGCACTTTTTGTTTTTTTGTGGTTCTAAAGTGGGTGCATTGTTTTGCTTACTTAATTATCCTTGCTAGAACCTCCAGTGTAAGGATGAATAGAAGTGGCAAGAGTGGATATTTGTCTTGCTTTTGATCCTTGGAAGAAAACTTTCAGTCTTTCACTATTAATTATGATGTTACCTGTTGATTTATTGTGGGTATATCTCCCCTTGGAGAAAGGATGGCTGTCTTATCAGATTGAAGCTGTTCCCTTCTATCCCTCATTTATTTATTGTTTTTATTTTGAAAGTGTTGGTTTTTCTCCTGACCCAGGGATTGAACCTGGGTCTCCCACATTGTAGGCTGACACTTTACCATTTGAGCTACCAGGGAAGCCCTAAATGGTTTTCAGAATCCATGAAATAATTATATAATTTTTTTCCTTTATTTTACTGGTATGTTGTATTATATTAATTGATTTGGATATGTTTTAAGCAAATTTTCTTCTATGAATAAACCACAAAGTTATAGTGTATAATGTTTTTTGTATGTTGCCAGATTTGACTCTCTAATATTTGTTGAGGATTGTTGTATCCTATATTTATAAGGTAAACTGACCTGTAGATTTCTCTTTTTGTGATATTTCTATCAGGTTTCGGTGTCAATATAAACTGACCTCATACAAATGAGTTAAATTAATTTTTGGAGAAGTTTATAGAGGAGTGATGTTAATTATTTCAGTATTTGGTGAAAGTCACCATGAGACTATTGGACTCTAGACTTTTCCTTGTAGATTTTCACTGTGATTTCAACATACTGCTTTTCAAGACTACTGTGGAGTTGAGGGAAGCAGGAAGGATGTAAATAGGGCACATTGTGCATGCTAAGTTGCTTCAGTTGTGTGTGACTCTTTGCGACCCTATGGATTGTGGCCCACCAGGCTCCTCTGTCCATAAGTTTCTCCAGACAAGAATCTGGAGTGGTTGCTATTCCCTCCTCCAGGGGATCTTCCCGGCCCAGGGAAGTCTCAGTCTCTTAAATCTCCTGCATTGGCAGGGTGATTCTTTACCAATAGCAACCACCTGGGAAACCCACAGGATGCATTGAAACAGCACAAATTTCACTGCTCACACAAAGATTCAGCTGTTTTTCTTGTTTACAATTTCCTTGGAATGCTGCAAGTCACTGGTTAATTTCCAGAGCCCTAAAAAAGTTGATTATTACAACTTTTTGTCAGCATTCCCATTGCTTTTATGGAGGAGAAAATTTTAGTGGTCCTTCACAATTTTGCTGACATCTACAGTGTATTTATGTGTATACAATGAATGATATGGTTGGTAGACTTTAATAATGTTGGTTTTGTTCCTATTTTGTCTTGTCTGTTTTTGTTCTCTTACATTCCTTTCTTCCTTTTCTTGTTTATCCATTTTTTTTTTTTTTATAATTCTGCCTAATTCTTATATTGACTTTTTGAGTCCTGGATCACTTTATTAATTTGCAATGTTTTTTTCTAGTGTCAAATAACATTCATTCAGGATGTATAAAAGTCTATTTAGAATCAGTATTGTACCCATTCACATCTGACACTTCATGTTTGCTGCACTGTTTTCTTTGTCTGCATCATGCAGGACACTTCTGGCTTTTCAACTTTCACTTCATGCTTCAGACTTTCCCCTTCACAAATGCAATACCTTTATGATTATGTCTACTCAAGGGAAAACTTGCCGTGGAGAGCTGTGATTTGCGTTTAGTTCAAGGTCTTACTGAGGACCACACTGGGAGATGGACTGCAGTAACTCCTCCCAGGGCACTGCTCCAAAGGAACAGCAGAGAAACCAGGATATGTATAACTTTTGGCTAGGCGGTACATGCAGTCACACATCATCTTAGAAACAGAGTTACAAATGTAGACAATGAATTTATGGTTCAGTTCAGTTCAGTCGCTCAGTCGTGTCAGACTCTTTAAGACCCCATGAATCGCAACACGCCAGGCCTCCCTGTCCATCACCAACTCCCGGAGTTTACTCAAACACATGTCCGTCGAGTCAGTGATGCCATCCAGCCATCTCATCCTCTGTCGTCCCCTTCTCCTCCTGCCCCCAATCCTTCCCAGCATCAGAGTCTTTTCCAATGAGTCAACTCTTCGCATGAGGTGGCCAAAATACTGGAGTTTCAGCTTTAGCATCAGTCCTTCCAGTGAACACCCAGGACTGATCTCCTTTAGGATGGACTGGTTGAATCTCCTTGCAGTCCAAGGGACTCTCAAGAGTCTTCTCCAACACCATAGTTCAAAAGCATCAATTCTTTGGTGCTCAGCTTTCTTCACAGTCCAACTCTCACATCCATACATGACCACTGGAAAAACCTTGACTAGATGGACCTTTGTTGGCAAAGACATGTCTCTGCTTTTTAATATGCTATCTAGGTTGGTCACAACTTTGCTTCCAAGGAGTAAGCACCTTTTAATTTCATGGCTGCAATCATCATCTGCACTGTTTTTGGAGCCCAAAAAATTAAAGTCTGACACTGTTTCCACTGTCTCCCCATATTTCCCAAGAAGTGATGGGACCAGATGCCATGATCTTAGTTTTCTGAATGTTAAGCTTTAGCCAACTTTTTCACTCTCCTCTTTCACTTTCATCAAGGTGCTTTTTAGTTCATCTTCATTTTCTGCCATAAGGATGGTGTCATCTGTATATCTGAGGTTATTGATATTTCTCCCGGCAAACTTGATTCCAGCTTGTGCTTCTTCCAGCCCAGCGTTTCTCATGATGTACTCTGAATATAAGTTAAATAAGCAGGGTGAAAATATATAGCCTTGACGTACTCCTTTTCCTTTTGGGAATGAGTCTGTTGTCCCATGTCCAGTTCTAACTATTGATTCCTGACCTGCATACAGGTTTCTCAAGAGGCGGGTCAGGTGGTCTGGTATTCCCATCTCTTTCAAAATTTCCCACAGTTTCTTGTGATCCACACAGTCGAGGGCTTTGCTGTAATCAATAAAGCAGAAATAGATGTTTTTCTGAAACTCTCTTGGTTTTTCAATGATCCAGCTGATGTTGGCAATTTGACCTAATAGGAGATGGCGGAGAAGGCAATGGCACCCCACTCCAGTACTCTTGCCTGGAAAATCCCATGGACGGAGAAGCCTGGTGGGCTGCAGTCCATGGGGTCGCTAAGAGTCAGACACGACTGAGCGACTTCACTTTCACTTTTCACTCTCATGCATTGGAGTAGGAAATGGCAACCCACTCCAGTGTTCTTGCCTGGAGAATCCCAGGGACGGGGGCGCCTGGTGGGCTGCCGTCTATGGGGTCGCACAGAGTCGGACACGACTGAAGTGACTTAGCAGCAGCAGCAATAGGAGATGGCTGGATGGCATCACCGACTCTATGGGCATGAGTTTGAGTAAATCCCAGGAGTTGGTGATGGACAGGGAGGCCTGGCGAGCTGTGATTCATGGGGTCGCAAAGAGTCAGACACGACTGAGCGACTGAACTGGACTGAACTGACTGAGTAGGGGAAAGGGATAAATTGGAAGACTGGGATTGATACTAATGTCTTTAAAATATGCACCACATGAAAGTTGTGATTTAAGTTTCATTTGGGACAAAATGAAGACTCTAACCCGGGGGATAGCATTTCAGATAGCTCTGAGACACTGCTCCAAAGAGATAGGGAAGAAGTAAGTATATATGTGATTTTGGTGAAGGGTGAGTACATGTAATTAAGCACATATATTTTTACAGAAGTTTTCTGCTAGTCTTATGATGTTTACTGCTAGTAGCAAGGAAAAGACATTAACATTGATGGTTTTATTAATTTTCTAGATATGAGGAGATCCAAGAATTGGGCTTATCAAATCTTCTCCTGAAAATATCTATCTGAGGACCCATTATGCTGGTTTTTCCCAGAGTACAGAGTGCCTCATTCTTGCTGTCTACCCTGAACTGCTTTCAGGGGGTGTTGAAAATCAACATCGGCATCAACACACAATTTAATCCCTTAGAGGTAGATGGCATGCTTCAATTTGTAATTGACAACACATACACACTACTTTATAAAAGAAGTAACTGAAAGGATCTACTGCATACCAAAAGGAACTCTACTTAATACTCTATAATCGCCTATAGGAAGAAAAAATCTGAAAAAGTGGACATGTGTATGTATAACAGTCACTTTTCTGTACATCTGAAGCTAACACAGCATTGCAAATCAGTTATACTCTAAATATAAAAAAAAATATGCTGTACCAATTGACCCTCTTTAATTAATAGAGAATTTTTTGTCCCTTTCATATTCTACTTGTTAAATATTTTGATCTTTGCCAATCTGATGCATGAATTAACAAAGAACATATATCTCAGGTAATGTTTTCATGATTTTCAATATATGAAGAGGTGCAAAAATCTGAGTTCAGTAAAATTCTTCCTGACATATACATCTAACTATCTAAGGGGCCTGTTTTTCCAAAGCACGGAATGCCTCACCCTGTTTTTAATCCTGAGTTCCTTTCAGGATGCAGTGTCCATCAGCGACTGTAGTGGCAAATGACTTAATCCTTGTAGAACTGGATGGTGAGTCACATACTTTGTTTTACAACAGTATAATGACATTAATATACCCATTCAATTTATTTCTATTTCTGTCATACTGTTTAGTCAGATAGCCTCATAAAACCCATCTTACATTGTTATTAATCTTGCTTTAAATAGTCAGTTGTTTAATTTGATTTTTTAAGTGTTTTTGAAAGTATTTACCTCTCCACTGTACACTTTTAGATCTTGTCATTCCTCCTTATTAAACCAACTTTCCTCTTGGCATTATTTTAATATCTTGACTTTCTTTTGTAACTTTGTAATTTCTTTATATCCTATTTGATATATTGTAATATATCAGGAACTTATTTATGAAAATACAAATAAAATATAAATAAGAATATAAATAAATAAATTTAATATTAATATATCAATATAAAATAATTATAAATATAAATATAATAAATAAAATATAAATAAAAACTTATTTATTTATGAAAATATCAATAATATTTCATTCTTTAATGATATTCATTGAAAAAAGATATATTGGGTATTGGAAACTTAAAAATGAGTGAAATGTGGCTCTTGCCCTCAATGAGAGTCAAATAAAGTGGGGAACATCATTGAAAAAAAGTGATGAGTGCTGAATGACACGTAAGCAAAGGGTTCTTGGAATCACAAAGGAATGGCAGCTTATTTGGATGAAAAATTCAAAGAAACTTCACAAAACATAAGAAACTACTAATCTCTGGGTAGACAAATAGAAAATGTCCAGTTTGAAATGGATCTAGCATGGACGGTCTGACGTTTTTGGAGGCAGATTGTCTACTTGAGTTTGGCTGAAATTCTGTGTCCATGGTGACGTGAGAAAAGATCAAGTTGGAGACACCAACGAAAGCCAGATGGAGAGGCATTCCAGCTGAAGGCTGTGGGCCCTCCAAGTGGTTTATGCAGAAAATGGTCAAATTCAGATTTTATAAACAATGCACTGAACTGTACTGAGAATACAACGTGGATAGATCAGAAAGAGATCATGAGAGCACTTGGGGATATCAGCAAAAATCTAAGGGAATATGAAAGCGTGAATTATTCAGTAGTAACTGTGATGTAGAGAAGAGGGTGGGGGGTGGGAGATTTTAAGGAGATGGAATCAAAAGCTTTTAGAAAGTTCAAATGAGGAGAAATGAAGAAAGAAGTCAACATTAACACATAAAATTCATTCTGAGTGACAGGAGAGTAGGTCAGCTCTTGTTATTCAATCTGATGATAAACACAACAGGAGAAACAGAATGAGTTCAGGCTTGTAACTGAGCAACTTGGATTTTATTGTTCAAAAATTTCTGAATAACATTTCTATCCTTAGCAAGCCTAACTATGAGGAAAATTTGTGCACAACTAAGACTGCAGTTTTTATTTCAACATGCAGATTATATGAGCTTAGCTCAAGTGCAGTAACTCCATGTTCCAGCACAGAAAAATAGCAAGACAGCTTATATTGTCTTCCTCATCAATCCTCAATCCACAATGTGTTCCATTAAAAAACCTTCACTATTCCCACTTTTACATTTCCAGAGTGAATACTTAATATTTCAGAGTTTTCACTGGCTCTTATGTTGTGTTATCATGTTCTTAAATTGGCCCCTTCCTTAAAAATATGTTATTCAGTAACATATTCAATAACAATAAATTTTATAACAATAAAATAAACTGTTTAAATAACAATAAACAATATTCAATAATGTTTGCTGACCTTAGAACAATTTCTGTTGAGTGATAAGGTTAAATGCAGAATGCAAATGATTAAAGAAAAGCTTGATGAGAATTTTTTTTTAAAATCTTGAAAAACTTTCATCATTTTATAGCAGTGAAGAAATATACCTATAAATTGAGAGTCATTGCTTTTTCCTTTGAGAAATGTCCCAACAAGAGAAAGGTAGTTTCAACTCATGTCTCTGTTAAAATATTGACTACTATGTGAGTCTGATGATCTTTCTTGCTCACTGCACTAAAAACATGTATAATGGTAGACTCTATATGATTTGTCTCAGCATACAGTTTGGTACATATACATAGTGGGATTGCATTTTTTTTTCCATTTAATTACATCAAATGGTTTTTAACTTTGAATAAATGTAAGCAGAGGGAGAGCTAAATACAGATATAGAAATTATAGAGGTTAGATGAGGGGCCTTTGAGATGGGAGGATACATATCCTAAAATTTAAAGGTGGACAAGACATGCAGGCAGTTACGAGTAAGCTTTACCTAGCAATACTGGACAGTGCTTAGTCGCTCAGTCGTGTCCGACTCTTTGTGACCCCATGGACTGCATCCCATCAGGCCCCTCTCTCCATGGAGATTCTCCAGGCAAGAGTATTGGAGTGGGCTGCCATGCCCTCCTCCAAGGGATCTTCCCAACCCAGGGATCGAACCCAGGTCTCCCACATTGCAGGCAGATTCTTTACCATCTGAGCCACCAGGGAAACCCACACCTGGGTAGCTCGATGCAATAGCCTGAGAAATGTGGCTAAATTCAGGACAGACTTTCACACCCTGAGGCATGGCCAGAAGAAAGATCAAATTCTTAAACATCTTAAATGAGAAGCAAACGAAGATTAGAGGCTATTCATGGAGATGAAGTGGTACCTGAGATTTTCTAATGATTCTTACTATTTTGAGAAAGGGCTACAGTGTATTATGATTTTTCCACATAATTGGCCTAAATAAAACTCAGAATCCTTGTTTAATAATAGCAGTGACACTTATACTAAAAAGTAATGGATACTCATTCAATAAATTAAAACTGAAAGATATATAAAGAAAATTGACTAGCTTATGGCAGTGTAACTTCTTTTTCTGACTTCCCTCAAGTGTAAGATACCTGAATTATATTTTTCTTTAACTTTCTATGTTAATAAACTGAAATATATTATATTTATTATTTTGTTTTCATTTATACTTTTTATCTAAATAAGATGTTATCTTGTATATTATTCCACAATATGATTTCTCTCAATGAAAAACAAATTATGGATAGTTCTTCAAAGCTAATTATCCATATTTTTATTTTAATGATAATTTATAATTTATAAAACAATCTCCCTCCAGCTGAAGCTTTAGATATTTTTTTCCTCTAAGATAGTCAATAATTATTACTTTCATATAGCTATCCTTATACACATGTGCTTAATTTTCCCCAACCCCAGGACACTAACCAGCTTTACTGATTTCTCTTTCTTGATATATTTCTGGTTCCTCTGCTTTTTGAATTTCAAAACCCTATGGGTTTCAGTCCATCAGTCCTTCCATTTTTTTTTTTTCCTCTATGGTCAGGAAGATGTACTGGAGAAAGAGTAGGCTATCCACTCCAGTATTCTTGGGCTTCCCTTGTGGCTGAGCTGGTAAAGAATCGGCCTGCAATGTAGGAGACCTGGGTTCGATCCCTGGGTTGGGAAGGTCCCCTGGAGAAGGGAAAGGCTACTCACTCCAGTTTTCTGACCTGGAGAAGTCCATGGACTATAATCAACATCTTGGTTGATTGCAACTTCTTGCTGTTAGTAACTATAGCTAAAGATCTAACATCTGTGCTTCCTTTCTCCATTCACCTATACCCCATATTCTCTCTCTCTCTCTTTTTTTTTAGGAAATATTTGCTCTTTCACTTTCTTTCATTCTTTCCAGCACTACTGAAATAATTGACATACGACATTTCATAAGTTGTAGGTATACAGCTTGTTAATTTATACAATTGTATATCAGAAAAGCATCACCACCATATCCTTAGCTAAATCCTCCATTCTGTCATATAATTATCATATCCTTTCTGTGTTGAGAACATGTGAGATCTATTCTTTTAGTATCTTTCAAGTATTAACAGGCTATTATTAGTTATAATCACTATGTCATACCTTAGACTCTCCAGACTGTAATCTTATCGATGTAGGTTTGTAGTCTTTGATCAACATCTCTTTTCCCTCACTTCTCAGTTTCTGGTAACTACCACTCTAGTCTGTTTCTCTAACTTCAGCTTCTTTAGATCTTACATATAAGTGATATCAAACAATATTTGTTTAGTATCTCAGGTATTGTGAATGAAACTGCAGTGAATTTAGGATTGTCAATATATCACCAAGATTCAGTTTCATTTGCTTTATATATATATATATATATATATATGTATATATATATATACATATATATATACATACCCCAAATCATATATATATGTGTGTATATATACATACACACACACACACACACACACACCCAGAATCATAATTGCTGGATCATATGGGAGTTTTATATTTAATTTTTGAAGGAATTATACTGGTTTCCATAGTGAGTGTAACAAACTGTATTCCCCCCAATGGTGCTAAAGTGCTTCTTTTTCTTCACATTCTCACTAATACTTATCTCTTGTCTTTTTGATGATAGCTGTTCTAATAGATGTGAGGTAATATTTCACTGTAGTTTTGATTTGCATTTCCCTAATGATTAGTGATGCTGATTACCTTTTTATGTATTTGTTGGGCATTTGTATGTCATCTTCAGAAAAATATCTTCAGTTCCTCTGGCCATTTTTGAAATGGATTGGTTTCTTTTTTGCTGTTGAGTTGTATTAGCTCTTTTGCACATTTTGGATGTTAACACCTTACCAAAGACATGATTTGCAAATACTTCCTACTATTCCCTAGATTACCTCTTCATTTCATGGATAGTTTTGTTTACTGTGCATAAGTTTTTCCATTTGATAAAGCCCTACTTGCTTATTTTGATTTTGCTTTATTATTATTATTTTGATGATGTTTACTTCACTTTGAAAATATGTTCATGATTGCACCATTTTTTACCATCTTCACTACTACCCTTGGTCTGTGCTATTATCATCAGTCATCTTGTTAGCGCAGTAGCTTTCTATCAGTTATCCTAGCTTTCACTTTGGTTCCTGTTTCCTATTCTCAATAATGAAGCCAGCAGGATCCTTTTGAGATGAATGTTGACACTCTACTGTCCTAATCATCCAGTTTCTCCACATGTCATTCAATTGCCCTTCATGATCTCACTTCCAGTTGATTCTCTGATCTCCTCCACCACTCCTCTTGTCTGTGCTTCTCTGGTCACACTGGCCTCCTCATGGTTTCTGGAACATGCTAGTAATATTATTATTTGGTGCTTTCATTCTTTGTTGCCCTGCCTGGAATACTCTTCCTTGAAATATTCATTCGGACATCTCCCTTTCCTTCTTTCAGAATTGCTTTAATATCATCTTTTTAATATGCCCTACCTGATTCCTTTATTAATTTCTCATTGTGCTATTAACAAATCACCACCAAACTAATCATAGCTTATGGTGAACAATGTCAGATTCATGATCTCTGAAAGAGAAAATTTCATTTTGGAACCAAACATATGACTTCAGTCACTCAGAGCTTCATGTGGCAGAAGATTTATTGTAGTGAAAAGAGAGCAGAGAAAGCTTCTGATGTAGGCATCAGAAGGGGGCAGAGAGTACCCCACTTGCTAGTCTTATCAAGGCCTTACATACTTTTTCAATTGGTTACTAACAATAAAATGGTCTAACAAGACCCACTCCAAAACATACATTTTAAGATTACAGGATTAGTCAGAAGGCTCCTGTTAAGAAGGAGAAACATATCTTGAGCAAGATATGTTGTTATATAATCATTAGTACAGAGCTTAAAGGAAAAACATATCCTTGAAGAAGTTGTTGTTGTTTTGTTGTGTGATCATTAGCTTTGGGCTTAAAGAAAGTTAATCTTAGAAGAAATAGATTGCATAACAGTTCAGAGCTTAAGAAAAAATATGTCTTAAGTAAATAAGACAAAGGAATGTGGGGGAAAAAAAAAATTTGTCCCTTTTTTCCTCCTTGGACTCTTTATCAACCTACCTAAGAATGAACTCCCTCACTAGGGGCTTAAAACAACACAGATTTTTTCCTAATGTCAGAAAGTGAAAGTGAAAGTCTCAGTCCTGTCCGACTCTTTGCTACCCCAACTCTGGATAGTCCATGGAATTCTCTAGGCCAGAATCCTAGAGTGGGTAGCCTTTCCCTTCTCCAGGGGTTCTTCCCAACCCAGGGATCGAATGCCCGTCTCCCGCATAGCAGGCAGATTCTTGACTACCGAGCCACAAGGGAAGCCCTAAAGAGAGAAGGTCAATGTAATTCCCACGACACTAAAATCAAGGCGTAGGCAGAGCTTCATTCCTTCTGTAGGCTGGGGAAGAATGCCTTTTCTTGGAGTTTCCTACTTCTAGACACGTTACTGGAGAAGGCAGTGGCACCCCACTCCAGTCCTCGACTTGCCTGGAAAATCCCACAGACGGAGGAACCTGGTAGACTGCGGTCCATGGGGTCGCTAAGAGTTGGGCACAAGTGAGCGACTTCACTTTCACTTTCATGCATTGGAGAAGGAAATGGCAACCCACTCCAGTGTTCTTGCCTGGAGAATCCCAGGGACGGGGGAGCCTGGTGGGCTGCTGTCTATTGGGTCGCACAGAGTTGGACACGACAGAAGCGACTTAGCAGCAGCAGCGGTAGAGATGTTACTTGGGACTTCAACAAAGACTCTTAAATTTCAAACCCAGCAATGAGGCACTGAATACTCCTCACACTTCCATTTCTCCCTCTCTCTCTCACATACCTAGAATGGATTCCTCCCTATTAAGAAACCACATGGGGAATACATGTAAATCCATGGCTGATTCATGTCAATGTATGACAAAAACCACTACAATATTGTAAACTAATTAGCCTCCAACTAATAAAAATACATGAAAAATATATATACATATAAAAAAAAAAAGAAACCACATGTCAGATTGGTCCAATCTAAAGAAATTAAGGGTATTTCCTTATCTCAAAAGACCTCAAATTCAATTATATTTGTGAAATTATTTTTCTTGAAAAGCAACATATTCAGAGTTTCCCAGAATAAAGACACATGTTGAAGGACAAATAATCCACCTACCAAATGTAATGTCACTTTAATATCATGACTTCTGAGTACCACCTGATCTCTTCTTATATTACTTCTTTACTTTTTCTCTCTCTCCTTTTTAAGTATGGTTCTTGCCTATTGTATGTTGTCATGTTTTCTGCATAGTGTCTGCTTTTCCCCAGTGGAATGAATGTAGGTACTCCCCAAACAGAAATCTCTGCCTTCTTGTTCAGGGATAGATTTAAGTACTGAGTACCATGACTGATCCATGGTGGATATTAAAAAAAAAAGAAAAAAAAAAGTTGTGTTCTTTTTCTCTGATGAAAAAACTCCAAAAATGACTGATGGATCAAACAATAATCTTAGATTTTATTGTCAGATGACATTTCCAAAGGAGAGAAGTCATTCACACTTCCATTATCTTGCTCCTCCCTCACTTCTGTATACAATTGCTGTTTTCTTGCCTGAGAAAAAGGTGATAAAATGAATAGTTTAAATGGGGATGAAATCATAACACATTTGAGAGTGTGAGCAGTGGTTTAGGTGGGTAATATTATGGAATTGTATTAATGTTTAGTATACCTTGAGCTGTTTTTTTTTTTTTTTTTTAAAGCAGATGACAGAGCCACCCCCTTCTCAACTAGATCTTTTAATTTTTTTTTAACTTTTCACTTTTATTGGAGTATAACTGATTAATGGGGCTTCCCAGAAGGCTCAGTGGTAAAGAATCCACCTGCCAGTGGAGGAGACATGTGTTCTATCCCTGGGTTGGGAAGATCTCCTGGAGAAGGAAGTGGCAACCAAGTCTAGTATTCTTGCCTGGGAAACCCCATGGACAGAGGAACCTGGCGGGCTACAGTCCATGGAGTCACAGTCAGGCACAACTCAGTGACTAAGCAGCAACAACATACCTGATTAGTAATGTTATGATACTTTCAGGTAGACATGGAAGGTCTCAGGCATACATATACACACATCCATTCTCCTCCAAACTTCCTTCCTGTCCAGGCTGGCACATAACACTGAGCAAAGGGAACCTGTGCTATACAGTAAGTCATGGTTGGTTACCCATTTTAAGCATAGCAGTTCTCAACTAGATATTGATTAGAAGATAAAAGAAGACATTAACTCAAATAGGGAATTTGTCTTCTGGTGCCTTATGTTTCTCACTTTAATTCTAATCAATTGGTCATTTATTGAGGCTACACTGCGATTAACAGTGAAATTCTCAACCCACGAGTGTATTCTGCAGTGGCCAAATATTTGACATGCTGAATGAATCTCTCTGAAGTAGAGCTGATGGGCACGGGATTCTGACAACTTCAAACTGTAGAGTGTAGTTAACACCCCCAATCTGGGATTCGGGGGGAGGGGATATAATAGTTAAAACGTGTGTTCCTTTTTGGTCCTTTCCTCCTCCTCTTTTTCATTTACTAGTTTTCTTTTCTAAGAATACCAATAAAACTGTTAAAAGCTAGAAAATAAAATTCAATCATGAAACCTTTGCATGTATCCAAGGACCTTGGATGTTTCTAGTTAAATCAATGCAATCCTTATTTTCTTACCCTCATCTAATTTCTTAACCTTTTAATTGATTAACACTAGCTTTGTGGTTGAACAAAATACTTTACTGATACTGCATTTAGCATAACTTTTTACATATGAATTGGGGCATGATTAAGTCTGATGATTATATATTCTTTTTTTGGTGGTGGTGTTGCATGAAGAGATTGATGTGTTAATTACCAATAGTAATTAATGCGTATGGTAAAAACATATTTGATATGTTTTTTCTTTGCATCAATTACTTATTAAGGGTTCAATTGATTTTTGTTTTATCTGCTTATGGTTTACAATATAACATCTCCTGAAATGAGAGATTCTTAGTAAGTTTTAATGACATATATTTGCTATGATCCTCACACAGCTCTAACATTATATCACCTGTATTTTATGTGTTGGAAAAATGATTATAATAAAATCACTGTATAATATGTCTGACTCTTTCTGATTTCTACCAAAACATTATAAATACAAACTTCCTATTCATAAAAATGCATAAATTATATAGTCCAAAATATCACATTTTAAGTCAGTGGACTATCTTTATAACATAGCTTGAAGTCCTAACTAGAAGCCACTTTCAAAATTAATTGCTCTGACACTATCTTCTTAACCTTTTAAAGTTATTTTTCCCCAAAGGATAAAATATTACCTCAGTGAGGAATTCTGCATTAGAAAGAAAGTTATAAATTTTTAGGTCCCAATCAAATGTGGTCCAGGGTGAATAAATAGTTTTCTAAGAGAAATTCATGTGAGTCATGTTAGCTTTTTAAGTACTTAAGGTTACTCCTTAACACCAAGGAAGAGACAATTTATTAAAGGAATACAAGAGAAGAGTTCATTTTGCTTCACTTGGATAATTGTGTTTTCTTTTCTTTCTTCCTTCTCCTCCTTTTTCTGTTCTTTAAAGAACAACTGATTAACTCTATGTAACTATGTGATCAGATACACAAGGATATTTTATTCTTGCTTTAGGACAGTATAATAGCTCTCTTTTAGCATAAAGATATCACTCACTTTGCAAAATCTCATGATTCTATAAGTATATTCCTATCACTATGGGTAATGTAAGACTCTTCTACTATTCTCTTTGTATGATTACTGAACTATGTGTGACTAAAATTAACTTTATTTTCCAATTTTTAAAAAATATCATAATGGAAAAAAGATGGAAATCTCTCAATGCAGTAGCTAGCTAAACTTACAATGCAATATTTCAAAAAAAGTTGTAGTTGTTCAGTCATATAAAATTCTTTATTATCCCATGGACTGTAGCCTGCCAGGGTCCCCTGTCCATGGAATTTTCCAGCTAAGAATGCTAGAGTGGGTTCCAATTGCCTTCCCCAGGGGATCTTCCCAACCCAGGGATCAAACTCAGGCCTCCTGCACTGCAGGCAGATTCTTTACCATCTGAGCCACAAGTGAAGCATCCAGAGCATTCCTATTTTATGACTCTTTTCCCTGCTCCTTTCATTTGATGTCTCACTGCTGCCCACCCTAAAAGATAACACATTTCTATTCTGATTATCTGGGTAACCTGATCATCTGTATCTAAGAGCTTTCTCTCCATGTCTTAAGATTTCTACCTCTTTACACTCATTACCCTTCATCCATTTTATTCAAAATATTCATTCATTCACTCATTCATCACTTTTTGCCTTATAGAACCTAATATAAAACCTGTGTTCTTCCAGAATCTTAAAACCTACTTGTTAGTGTTTCCTCTAATATCTGTTGGAGTGTATGTTGTCAACAAAAACAAATTTTTAAGAACAGGTTGAATAGAGAAAAGGCAATCTTGAGGGTGGATCACTTTGTTGTTTCACAAATAATTCTCATCATAGTCTTGTAAAGTATTTATTGATTGACCTACTGCTACTGTGATGGGTTTCCATTAGTGTTACATGGAAAGTATCATTTTAAGGCCAGATGAGAAATCTTAAAAATACATTGAATAAATGGTCATCTCCATTAGTAAAACACTCAAGCTAGATCTATTTACAAAGCAGAAATAGAGTTACAGATATAGAAAGCAAATTTACGTTTTCCAGGGAATAAACAGGGGAGGGATAAATTAGGAGAGTGGAATCGACATACACTACTATATATAAAATAGATAACTAGGAAGAACCTACTGTATAGCACAGGGAACTCTACTCAATAATCTGTAATGGCCTAGATGTGAATAGAATGTAAAAAAAGGGGGCTATATGTGTACATATACATATACGTGTATATATATATATACACATAACTGATTCCCTTGGGTATGGAACTGAAACTAACATGGCATTGTAAATCAACTATACTCAAAAAAAATAATTAAAAAAAACTAAAACACTCAAGCTAAATATTATCAACAACTTATGTAATCTAAATGCATTATTATAGTATTTCATTGTACCTTTGACTGTGTTGTACAATATCAATACTTCAAAGTAAGGAAATCAATCCTGAATATTCTTTGGAAAGACTGATGCTGAAGCTGAAACTCCAATACTTTGGCCACCTGATGCCAAGAACTGACTCCTTGGAAAAGACCCTGATGCTGGGAAAGTTTGAAGGCGAGTGGAGAAGGGGACGACAGAGGATGAGATGGTTGGATGGCATCACCAACTCAACGGACATGAGTTTGAGGAAGTTCCGGGAGTTGGTGATGGACAGGGAAGCCTGGCGTGCGGCAATCCATGGGGTTACAAAGAGTCAGACGTGACTGAGTGACTGAACTGAACTGAAGTTATAATTCACTGATACTGCACATTGTGGGGGCTACCTAGGTGGCACTAGTGGTCAAGAACCCACCTGCCAGTGCAGGAGACTAAGAGATGCAAGTTTTATCCCTGGGTCATTAACATCCCCTAGAGAAGGGTATGGCATCCCACTCCAGTTTTCTTGCCTGGAGAATCCCATGGACAGAGGAGCCTGGTGAATTACAGTCCATAGGATCCCAAGGAATAAGTCAGGACTACAACAACTTAGCACACACTGCACATTCACTATCTAGTTAGACATAACTTCTGAAACATTTATTCTAAGTGCTATATTAATTCTCAAAACTTTATAAATGTGGAGTCAGATTCAAGTGTTAAAATCTAAAGCCATAAATTTGCTGGCATTTATCTTTAATTGAATTATTTATCATAATCCATATAAAGCATAGAGCATATAAATTTTTAACAGATGCTTTAGATTGACAACTTTACTACTTCTTTTACATACTTCTGTTGCTGGTCTATGTCCATATGCCTTTCCAAAAAATACATATAGTTAACTGTAGTGTGAACCTTTCATCCAAAACTAAATAATTTCAAATTAACCACTCTAAAAATATAATAGTATGTGGTAATATCCTCAAGAGTCAATTTTCACCATTGTCATATCTTTCAATAGTTAGTTGTTAGAAGGTTTAACCCTTTCTGTCAGTGTTTTTAATTAGTCACATTTATTATATATAGATTTATAATTCATACACAATATAGCAATAACTATTAAAATGACTTTGCCTTTTGTTATTTTAATAACATGCATGTTCCAGAAAAGTTTTAGAAGCATTTGTTCAGTGAATTTGGTCCTTTATTTTGCTGTTTTGGTCATGGATAGATGCAAAATTGGAGGATATGAAACAGACTGGTCAATCGATATTTTGTAGACATCTGATGCATAAATGAGAAATCTCTTCTTGTAGGTGCTAAAATGATGTAAAGAGACATAAATAAATGAATAAATTCATTTTCATGCATACATACAACTGTCTCCACACAACTCATTCTACTGCTTCTTTTAGTAGTTAATTTACTAATGAAGTGTGAATCTTTGAAAGCTGTGTTTTTCATATTCTGCTAGTGTAGTTTTACTCCTTTTTAGAAAAACTCCAAAAAATCAGTTTGGAAATGATTTAATTTGTTGAATCTAGCTGAGTGATGCCTATTAAAATTTTATCCTTATGACTTATGTATTTTCAAGAAATAAGTACAATTTTTCCTGATGTACTGTTATTTATGTTTCAGATCCCTTCATTTTCCCATTGAAGTAGTCCTTTCCTTTTATTATCTTTTTTCTCTATTTTATCTTTAAAAATGTCTTCTAAGAGTTCAGAGACTTTAACATAAACCTTGAAAATTTTTACTTTGGCTAGAGACCAAAATGCTATGTGAACAAGGTTGTATATTTTCAGTGTTTCAGAGTGTCAGAAATGTGCAAAAGGTGAGTAGTTGAGGTTGTGTGACCAAAAAGGTTTCATGTGAAGGATAACTGTTCAGAACTCTTGGGAGAAACAATTTTTCAAGTATGTGTTTGAGATTTAAGAAAATACTGTGGATGTTCTTAGCTAGAAATATAGCAATGCTATTCATAGAAATATTAACTGAACTTTGATGTTATGTTACAGCTAGACATTGTGTGAATTATATGCAGTTTAAAAGCATTTACTAATATTTAAATGATAAGAAGATTTTTAATTGCCTTAATGTACATTATTTATCTTTCTTATTGAAGATGTCTGCTGAAATATTACCCCTCTAATGTCTATTCAAAGACAGTTCAATCATTTTAGTTTTATAAATGAGATTTCTTAGTGTATCTCAATTAAAAATCAGGGCCTACTTACTGATTAAATCTATCACTGCCATTTAAATTTTGAGTGTAAAGTTTCATTAATTTTTCAAGAAAGAAAACTTTCCATCACAAGTTTGTTTGTTTGTTTTCTAGTTTAACAATCTGGAAGATATTTGTTTTTCCAAAGTATAAAATTAATGTTTCTGTGATAAATAAGTGTCCATTTTGTGGAAATTTTAATAAATAATTTGAATCTCAACTTTTACTGTAGTATTTTTTAATTTTAATATTGAAATATAATGGCCAAGCAGTTAATTCTTTTTTTTTTTTAATTCCCTGTGGAAATATGGAAGACAACTGTGATTTACTGGTAGTTTCTTTTACAATTCTATTCTATATAGGTAGAAAAACATTGATTTAGTAGAATGACAGCAAGGGTTATTCTTTTAATAAGTATTGCTTACTAATATTTCTTCAATAATTAAATCTTTTAGAACATAATAAAATATCCCTGTTTATACCAAGTAGAGAAAAGCTGCAGGTAAACATGATTTTAGCAATACCTGGTACATTGGAGGGAAGAAAAATGTCATAACCAAAATAAGTATTAAATTATAGATGGCAATTTTCAGAGAATACCATGTGAGGTTGGATATAATATTATATTAAAATTTTCCATCTTTGTCTACAGCTGCACTCCAATTCTGACAAAGGTGATGGGTCTGTCAAGTACATCCTTACTGGAGAAGGTGCTGGGACTATTTTTATCATTGATGATACCACGGGTGACATCCACTCAACAAAAAGCCTAGACAGGGAGCAGAAGACCCACTATGTACTTCATGCTCAGGCTATTGACAGACGAACGAACAAGCCCCTTGAGCCTGAATCCGAGTTTATCATCAAAGTGCAAGACATCAATGACAATGCTCCAAAGTTCACAGATGGACCATATATTGTAACTGTGCCTGAAATGTCAGATATGGGTAAGCTAAATCATTTTTATATTTTGGAAGTTAATATATTTTTGAAGATCTAAAAATAATAGTTTGAAGACTAATATTTAGATATTTTGGGGGATGTGAAGAAATTTGAAGAAATTCCAAATATTTTAATAATTTCCTATGTCCTAAAGTTTTCAAGAACATTTCTGCTAACTGTTCTAGTATTTATTAAAACAAATATTTGAAGTTGTTAGTGTAAGTAACATCTTGATCTCAAGGAAAAACCATTCATACATGAGAAAATATTTGCAATTCTTGCTTAATTGGTGTATTATTTTTTATCATACCAACACAATCAGTGACAGTTTGTATCAATACATAGAGTATAAAGTTGGAAATCTATTGCTATGTCTTTTAAACTTTCAAGTTATGATCAAATTATAATAGTACTGATAGCACAAGCAATAGTTACATTAAGCAGTAAAATCTGCAGATACCCCTAAGCATTTGCATCCTTTATTTTAAAATATATGATAACCCTGTGAAATATTTTAAATGCCACATTGCTGCTGCTGCTTGCTGCTAAGTCACTTTAGTCATGTCCAACTCTGTGTGACCCCATAGAAATCAGCCCACCAGGCTCCCCCGTCCCTGGGATTCTCCAGGCAGGAACACTGGAGTGGGTTGCCATTTCCTTCTCCAATGCATGAAAGTGAAAAGTGAAAGTGAAGTCGCTCAGTCGTGTCCAACTCTTCGGACCCCATGACCCACAGCCTACCAGGCTCCTCCATCCATGGGATTTCCCAGACAAGAGTACTGGAGTGGGGTGCCACTGCTTTCTCCAAAATGCCACATTAAAGCTCTACAAACTGGTATACAGTATATAAGTAATTTCCCAAGTGCTTTCCTGAAGTGCCATGAAGAAATTGACCCCAGTCTCTCCTGAATACAGAGCTTACGCTGTATTTCATAAGTCATGACTGAGATTTCCAATCTTCTGGTTATTTCTGAAGCCTAGCTATTTTATTTTATTTTAATCTAAGATGACTTTCCTAAATATAATTAAAATAAAGTTCAACTATGACGAAAATATTTTCATTACCTCTGTGAGGCCCTAAGTTTGGATTTAGAAGATATATTTTGAGCAAATATTTTATATACTAAAGTTTATATATATGGGTATTGAATTAGGTTATTATAGTCACTAATCAAACCACTCTGTGCAAATGGAGATATATATATATATATAAATTTGGAAAATATTTACAGTTTTATTGAGATATAATTGATATGCAGCATTTATGAGTTGAAGATGAACAACATGATGGCTTAACTTACATCTATTGTGAAATGATTACTACAATTTGTTTTGTTAACATCCTTTGTCTCATATATATAAGGTTTTTTAATGGGAGGCTGCAGTTTCTTTTGTTTTCCCAAATCCAGTCTACTTTAATTCTCCTGAGATAAACAGATAGCTCCTTAAGCTGTGGGGGAATCAGGTTAGAAAGAGAGAGTCAGTTTTTCTTCTTAAACAGAATCTCGGGGGAGAAAGCAATCGCCAAATGGATTCCCCAGAGACCAGAATAGAATGCAGGGTCTAGTCTCAGAGAGCCAGTGGAAAGGCCCCGAAGACACTCAGGCTCATTGGTCTCTTAAGAAAGTTGAAGAGAATTCCCTGGCGGCCCAGTCATTAGAACTCCACACTTTCATTACCAAGAGCTTAAGTTCTGTCGCTGGTTGGTGAACCTTGAAGATCCCACAAGCCGCAAGGAATACGCCCCCACCCACTCACACCCACACAAAAAGCTGAGAGTCACCACCATTATTTCTGGCAGGAGAAAGTTTGTGTAAAAAGTCCAGAACAGACTTTCTTCTGGAGCCTTGTCAAGAGACTGACAGCACATTTGCCGATCATCTCCTTAGAGAAGCAAAGAGCTCTGTGACTCCATCACTTGTGAGAATGCTGCGGGAAGGTACCGCCAGGGGCCACGTAAGAACCCCAGGGAGCGCTGGAAACTGACTGTCACTCTGGGGGCAGAGCACCAAAGAGGAAATCAGGCACAACAGTCATTACCAAAAAGAGTATTGAACACTAGGTAATCCGAGCACTAGCGTTTTAAGGACACTGCTGAGAGATTCCTATAACTCAAAGCCATGTTTTCTACAATAAGTAAACAACCGAAAATCAATAGCACATTGAGGCACATAGGGACACTGATAAAACCCAAATTGTTTTCCTGGAACTTAAGAACTTCCAAGACTGGAAGAAGGAGCTAAAAATCAGAGAACAAAATTACAAATATATGGAAATTGTGAGAAAGAGATGAGACTTAGAGGATATATTAACTAGACATAGTGTGGGAATAACATATGTTCCCAGAATGCAAGAAACAGCAGATGAAGGAGAGGAACAGTAACTTTTTTTTTTTTTCCTAACCTTTAGGTGAAGAATATACAGAATTTACAAGTTGAGTAGACTTTCTGAATTGCAGGAAGGGTTAATTGGGAAAGAATCAAACTTAGGTGGATGCTGGCAAAGTTTTCCTAAAGCCTATGAATGAAGAGAAAATTATATAGACTTCAGATTTTTAAAAGTTACTTACTAGGAAAAGATATTTTCACATCATATTTGTCACTTGAAATACTGGAATGTGGTTAATAATTTAATACCATTGTCAACTTTTAGAGAAAAGACTGAACACCAAATCCTTCACTCAATCAAAAACATGATATATCTGTTAGCATGAAAGAAATATGTAGAAAGGAATCCAGAAAGTATATCTTCCTTCTACCTTTTTAAGAATGTTTTTGGCCGCACCACACAGCATGGGCGATCTTAGTTCCCTGACCAGGGATCAAACCCACATCTCCTGCACTGGAAGTGTGAAGTTTTAACCATTGAACCACCAGGGTAGTCCATATCATCCTCCCACTTTATCTAGAGAAATGCTTGGGAAAATAGTTGACATAGAAAATAGTTAAAGTCAATCAAAACAGAGATCAAAAAGCCAAAGAAAATAATAAGGGGAGAAAAAAGTTATTATAAGTGCAACCTAAAATATATACCTGTGTGTGAACATAGTTAAAGCTAAGTGAGTACATGTGAGCGTATTGAATGATGCTGGGCTTTTAGGAATCATGAAACCTAAAGAAATCATTGCAGCAAAGGCCGAAGGACTTAGGAGCAAGCCAAAATATTTCAGCCCTCATCTAAGACTTGGAGAGAAGGGTAGGAATGGGCGATACTAGTGTAGCTGACCCTTGAGCAACACGGGTGTGAACTGTGCAAGTCCCCTTATAGGAACCTTCTCTACGAGGGCCAACTGCAATACGTTGCATATGGATTTTGACTGCAGGAGGGAAGTTGGTGTCTGGAATCCCCAAACTGTTCCAAGATCAACTATATTTGTTAGTTCTTTTATAGAAACAAGCCTGGTTGAAGGAGAAAATTTAATGCCAGAAAGTACCAGAGAAAAAGGGCAAAGCAGAGTAGGCTTTCAGCCTGTCTTGTACCTTGGGTCTAGGCATGATTTCTGTTGAAACAGTATGGCAAACCATAGGCTGAATATTGGAAATCATATTGTGTGTGTATGTGTGTGTTTCTGAACTCATCGTGGAAAAATAAACACATAAAACATCATAATAGCATCTACTGCACATTGTAATATGAAAATATAGAAAGTGATATGGATGTTAGCATAGTAAAGAATTCACTTTACATTGTGGGCTTAAGAATAAGTGATATTTGCACTGCCTCTGATTTTAGAAATAAACAAATACACAAAGACAACCACAAAATACCTAGTAATATGGTACAAGAGGGACCAGCAAACCATGACAGTGGACACAAATCCAGCCTGCTGGGTTTTTGTTTATTTGTTTGTTTGCTTTTATTTTGTTGTAGTAAAAGTCACATAATATAAAACATGCTATTTAACCATATTTAATTGTACAGTTCAGAGGCAATAAATCTATTCACATCATTGTGCAGCACTCACCATCATGCATCCCTTGACTTCATTGCCCTCCTAAACTGGAACGCGGGGCTTCCCAGGTGGCACAGTGGTAAAGAATGCACCCCTAGCAATGCAAGAGACATGAGAAACGAGGGTTTGATCCCTGAGTAGGGAAGATCTACTGGAGGAGGAAATGACAGCCCCCCCTCTTGGGGGCTTCCCCTTCTTGCCTGGGAAACCCTATGGACACAGGAGCCTGGAAGGCTACAGTTCCAGGGATCACAAAGAGTCAGACAAGCCTGAGCACAGAGGCAAAACTGGAGCCCTGTCCTCGTTAGACACTAATTCCCCATTCGCCCGCCTGACTCCTGCACCCAGGCCCTGGCATCTACCAATGTACTTTCTGACTCTATGAATTTGACAGTTCTAGGTACCTCGTAAAAGTAAAATCAAATAGTACATGTGTGTACCTAATGTAGACTGCAGTGAAATTTTTAAGATTAACCTAATATTTGTTTTCCAAACAGATTCCACCTTCTTTTTGTCCCCTGTGCTATATAGTAGGTTCTCACTGTCTGTTTTTGTAAACAAAATTTTACTAGAACAAATCTGTACCCACTCATTTAAATGATTGTCTAGGCACTGTGGTAGCAGAGCTATATTTGCAGCCAACATTATGGCTCACAGAGTCTACAACATTTCCTGTGTTGCCTATTACAGGAAAAGTTTGCCAACCTCTAATGTAAGAGGTTTTAAGGAATAAACTTGGAAGCAGAAAGAACAGTTAGAAGATAGTGTTATTCTCTAACACTCTTGATAGACATGGCATTTGCTGCAAGGGAAGGGTGGGGTGATTTGAGAGAATAGTATTGAAACATATATATATATAGTCATATGTAAAATAGTCAGTGAGGATTTGCTGTTTGATGCTGGATACCCAAAGCTGGTACTCTTTGACAACCTAGATGGGTGGGATGGGGAGGGAAGTAGGAGGGAGGTTCAAGAGGTAGGGGACATATGAATACCTGATGCTGACTCATGTTGATGTATGGCAGAAACCATCACAATATTGTAAAGTAATTATCTTCTAATTAAAAATGAAAATTTAAAGAATATGCCATTTGTCACAAACAATAGAATCATGCTTCTTCCCTTTAGGTAAATGATGTTAGTTATCTAATATTCAGCCTCCCTTTCCCTACAGTTTGCTCAGGTTGACACTATGCGGAATTAAATGTTCACTTACTACTATTTTTTTTTTTCACCTGAAAATGACCATATGATGTAATTCTAAATAGTAGGATGTTAAGTGGAGGTGGAACTTTCAGGAAATATACAGGCTTTTTACCAAAAAGACACACCTGGCACAGGTATTTTACCCATTGCCATTTTCCTTGTTGCCTAAAGCAGATGTGGTCTCAAAATACAGCAGCCACTTGCAACCATAAAGATGAAAGCCTGTTGCTAAGTGAGATGGATCAGAAAGATAAAAGGGCCCGGAAGGATGATCCATCTCAGAACTGATGCTCCAGACCTGGTCTGTGAATCCCAAGAGCTTCCTTAAGAAAGTAAATCTCGTCTTTTTATGTTATCAAGTTGGATTTCAGATGCACGCAGCTGCATTCAGTCTGAATTGTACTCAGACAAATTCTCGGTTTTAACATGAAGCCAGGAGCCTGGCAGGCTGCTGCCCATGGGGTGGCAAAGAGTCAGACACAACTGAGCAACTAAGCCCTGCACACAACACAGTAACCGAAGAATTGAATCTAATATTGAATACAAAGTAATGGCAAGGAAAATTTTAGCATCACATAACAATGATGTTGTTAATACAACATAGTTGCATTAAGTTGCTTGATTTGGGAATGATATAAAATCATTCTTCTTTACCATCTCTACTGTATAATTGTGATGCTAGATGATTTTGCTGGGGCAGCAGTATTTCTGTCTGTCTGTGGTGAAGCTAATAGTTGATTTCAGATAACTAAATCTTGCTTCCTATCAACTATAAAACTGATTGACTCCATAAAGTTTTGATCAGTGGATCAAAAGAGATTGAGATTTTGAATGTCTACTTTGAGATTTGCAGAAAATCAAAAGTTGATTACTATAAAATATCCAGTTAGTTTTGTTAAAGTCTGAGGCCACATGATGCCACAGCAGTTGTGATAGGATCATTGAAAACAACCCCAAGGAATATTTATTGAGCAATTACTATGTGTCTGACATTGCATGTCCTTTGTAATAATTACATGCTTGTATCATCTTGAGGTCAGCATTACAAATTATTCTTGTTTTACAGAGGATAGAGCTAATAATACAGAATTAATTAATTTTCCCAAGATCACAGGGTTAGTAAGAAGTGCAAACGGAAAAGATGTCTAAGCTTCAGCTTTTGAGTTCCCATTTTCAATACAGGTACAAAAACACAAAATCTAGATCAAGCTATTTGTGGAATATTTATAACAAGGAAAATTGTGTTCCAGTATCCATACAGTTTACTGGGTGAGAAGTAAGGGTCCCTTTTTTAATTTATTGGGATTGATTTGATATTATTACAATGTTCCTCTTGTTCAAGAGAGCATTTTGTGATGGTGACCATCCCTGGATTGGGAATATCCCCTGGAGAAGAAAATGGAGACCTACTCCAGTATTCTTGCCTGGGAAATCCCATGGACAGAGGAGCCTACAGTCCGTGGGGTTACAGAGAGTCACACATGACTTAGCAACTAAACAACATCAACATACCATACAAAGGAAAATTCATCCAATATTGCCTGGAAATTAAGAAATAGCTATTCATTTATACCAGAATCTAATCCCTAGGGGGTCCAATAAGGGAATGCTTTTTTAATACAAATCCCCCTAACAACCCCAAAATACATACATCAGAGATAGTGTGGAGAAAAAAATAGTGTGGAGAAAGAAAAAGCTCCAGGTAGCTGAAAAATCTTGATAACCCAGATGGTGTGGACAGTGAGGTGAAGGGAATAATCCAGGGCCACTTTCTGGAGTGGAAAGTATCTGTATGAACTGAGCAAAGGAGTGGAGTTCAGACCAGGCATGGTTACAGTGTTGGGTGATGTGAAACAGTGTTTTCCCCAGCACTTAAGAACAATATAAATGGTGAATAAACACATAATTAAGGTATATAAGACTTCCCTGGTGGCTCAGATGGTAAAGTGTCTGCCTACAATGCGGGAGACCTGGGTTCAGTCCCTGGGTCAGGAAGATCTCCTGGAGAAGGAAATGGCAACCCACTCCAGTACTCTTGCCTGGAAAATCCCATGGGCAAAGGAGCCTGGTAAGCTGCAACGGGTTAGGGTCTCAAAGAGTCAGACACGACTGAGCAACTTCTCTTTAAGGTATATAGAACTGAAACATTCAATATGCTTATAAAAATGCAACCACTTAAAAGTAAAACAAACAAATGTGATGAAGGATTTTTAATGTAAGATATGAATCCAATATTGAGTAAGAAATAAGATATGAATTTAAGTGACTATACAGTTGAAAATAATGATATCAAATAATTATGTTAATTCTAATAAGATGAAAGATAATAAACTAAAATACAAACACATAGGGCAGACAAAGTACTAATTTTCATTACATAAGAAACTGTTTTTGGCTTCCCTGGTATCTCAGAGGGTAAAGAATTCCCCTACAGTGTGGGAGAACTGGGTTCGATCCCTGGGTTGGGAAGATCCCCTGGAGGAGGACATGACAGCCCACGTTAGTATTCTTGCTTGGAGAATCCCCATGAACAGAAGAGTTTGGTGGGCTACACAGTCTGTGGGGTCACACAGAGTCAGACACTAATGAGCAACTAAATACAAAAAAAGGAACTGTTTCAATAATAAGAAAAATGCACTACAATCAAATGAGCGTGGGGAAATTGCATTAGCAGGAGATTCATAGGAAAATAAATGTTAATTATATTAAAACATTTCAAATTTCACTGGTAATTTAAAAACCACAAAAAAGAAAGAGATAGCAATGTTTAGCTATCCCATATGCAAATTTGATAATTCACAAAATTATTAGTGTGCAGAACTATTAGCAGAAATGTTGATTTCCATAGTTTTTTGGAGGGTAGTTTGGCAATATCTATCAAAATTTTTAAAAGAACATATGTTTATTATAGAAGACTTTTTTTTAGAAGACTCTTTTATAGATATACTGACATGGATATGTAAAGTCATATGTTGAAAGTTGCCCATTGTAGTATTGCTCACAGAGGTGAAAAATAGAAAACATACTTAAAGTACAGTGAAGTTCTTAAATTATTCATACAGTGGTACCCTAGGCAGGCTTAAAATGAATGAATCTAAACTGTGTATGCTGACATTCAAAGATCCAGTGTATTTTAGTGAGAAAATTTTCAGAAATTCATGTGGACTAGCATCTTTTTTTTTCTTTAATGAATATGTGTTTCTGAATATGAATGCAAGAGACCACACACGTCAGTGAAAGTGATTACTTCTAAAAAAGAAGGCTGCAATTTTATTTGGTATAACAGAAGTATGTCATGATTCTTCTTTATTAAACTGATATATGTACATATATATATATTATTTATGAAATAATGATAAAAAGTGATATGTGATCATAAAAAAATAATAGCATTCACATTTAAAGCTATATCAATTTCCAATACTAATAATAGCTTACAAGAGTAGGATAGTTGACAACAAAATTTTCACAATAGAAGGTGCCTAATAAGATCATTATTTTTACCTTATGCACATTAATTGAGCTTTGGATCATCCAGTCCTTAAAAAAAAAACTTTATTCTTTAAGCTGTCTAATTCTGCTAATAAGGAGAGAGGGGGAAGACACTTAATATGCTTAGAACTGTGATATGGACTAGTAATAAAACAGTAAAAAAAAAACCAAACAAGTGCCTACATCTGAGCAGGTTGCAGATGTGTAAACAAATTTTCAATATGGTGTTTGATAAGCAAAAAATAGAGGGAGAGTACAGTTGGACTGAGAGCCCTGCTTGCTGACAAAGAAGATATCCTCTGAATCTTACATAAGACATGGACTTTTTTTTCTTAGGCTTAGATGAGGAGAAAAAAAAATGCATTTTGCATAAAGGACACATGATGAAAAACATTGCTCTCCCTTCCCTGCGGAGTTATATAGCTTAGAGTGTGTGTGTGTGTCTGTGTGTCTGTGTGTGTGTGTGTCTGTGTGTGTCTGTGTGGATAAGGAGCAATAAGCAGAATCATCATGCAACTGACGGGTTCCCTGTAGAGCTTTGCAAAATGCGCTCTGAGAAAACAGAGGTGGCAAGAGAAAGCAGCTCCAGGGACCTCTCATGCGTGTACGTTTTTATCAGGTGGTTGTTTCTTGTATATCCACAGTGCTAAGAAATAGTTGTGGAGCCCTCCCAGTAACTGCTGTGTGTTGTATTGCCTGTGAGAAAAGCATGATTTGGTTGTATATGTCCTGTCAGTGAGTAATAATCAGCAGACAAAGTCTTGACGTTCTGGATATTTTAATAAAGAAAGATGCAAAATAAACTGAAGTGCTTTTTGATGCATGTTCTAATATAAGGTTTTTCTTTATCTCTTGCATTTACATACACCATGTAATTTCAACTATTATCCAGGGAATCATATCCTCCCAAAACAGGGTTTTTCAGCATTGCCACTGCTAACATTTTGGACTGGATAATTCTTTGTTGTAGGGGGCTGTCCTGTGCATTGTAGGATGCTTAACAGCATCCCTGATCTCTCTACTGGTTAGATCCCAACAGCATCTCTCTTGCTGCCATACTGTGATGTCTTCAGATATTGCCCAAAGTTCTCTGGAGGCCAAAATTGCTCACAGCTGAGAATCACGCTCCTAAGGAACATGCAAGATAAATTAATAAAACAATTTCAAAGTAGAAACATGAATGGGAGAAATAATACTTAATAAGAAATAATACTTGCTAAAGAAAATCCCATAGTGTTAAAGTGCTCATGCTATATACTTGTGACCAAAACCAATTCTATCTTCCGGGGAAGCAGTTTTCATGTTTAGATGTTAGTTGTCATATTTGAATAAATACCTTTATGAAAATAGCGAGGAAAACAACTGCATAAAGTTAAAGTATTTGTGCTTATAGAAAGAGTAACAATGTGGTTATATGAGAGTCACTGTGGTTCTCATTAAAAAAAAACAAAAACCTGCCTGTTTTTATAGCATTGATTTAAAAAAGGACCCTTTGGATTATGATGGGTGTCTAGTAAGCTATTGGCTATCATTTTGATTCCTCTTAAACTTATCTAAAAATGTGGTTGCCTTCAACAAAATGAACTTATGTGGACAGAATGACATTATAATACCATAGAGGGAAAATGTAACCTGAGAGGACTATGATGAGACTTGTATGCATTTTATCAGTACACATTTAAAATACTTTTTGTTCTTTTTTTCTGTGGTATATGGTTTATTATCATTCCAGTCTTGATGATTTTACCATCTCTGATTCATTACTCTATAGAAACACTTCTTTAATTTGATTTTCTATAAGTTTATTAAAAGTCTAGTTGCTCAGAACTGAGTCCTAAAAATATGAAATGATTAAAAGTTAATATTACTGATTGTCATAGCAAATAAAGAGGGAAAAAGACATGAGATGAAACTATTCTTGTTTTTGGAGTCAGTGTTCATGTTCATGAGTGGCTTTGGGAAATGAAGAGAGAATGGATAAATCTTATTTGTAAATGGCATTGCCATTCTCAAATAGAATGGCATCTATTTTAAGATATTTAGTGATATTACAATAGAATATATTATTATCACAAAACTAATAAGGGTCTTTTTTAAAAATTATGTGTATTGGTAAATCTCTTTTAAAAAAACATAATTTTGTCTCTTTTTTATGTAAGTATACCCACATTTCTGCAATTCTGGTCTTAATTTTGCCTGGAATCAGAAGATTTTAGTACAAAGTTTAAAGCATTAATTTTGTTGCATTGTAACCACCTTAAATTTAAAATATGCATTATACATAGAAATTGTTTCAAAGAAAACCATACCAGATCACAATCTTGGAAATAATTTTTACATCTTTGCTTTTCACAGAAATGTATCTATAAGGAAATAAATAAGTTTCTACCTATTCTCTTCTGTATGCTAATAAAATATACAATAATAAACCTTACTTGAAAGCATTTTAAAATTGTAACACATTATAGGAATAATTGTTTTTAGTTCATTGGAGGGAGAACAAAATATTTTATAAAATTATGAATATGAAATTTATCAACTCTAATTCAGTGGAGTACTAAAACTTAATTTGGCATATAAGGAGAGGATATTAAATTTTACCACATGACCCTTATATTCTGTAAGGTCCCTTGTCTTCGTAGATGTGGTAAAACATCTCTAATCCTTTTCATGTTTTTTTGTTCCCTTCCAATCTCTAAACCCCAGACCTATTTCCATTTGCAGCTGTGTTCTTTGTTGCAAAGCAACAAGAAGAGACACCAGCTGTGCTTATTTTATTGTGCTGCTTGTTGGGGAACTGATTTAGTTCTGCCCAAACATCTTGGGAGCTTCACCTGGATATCTGCCAGGATTCTAGTAACCACTTTAAAATTATTACCCTGGGGCATAACTTCAGGATAAGATAATTTCAGTAAAGTGAAGCTGACATTATGATTCCACATGGTAGATCAGAGTGAATATGAACAATCACATAGAACAAGTGATGAACCATATATTGGAGAAAATTTTCCTTCTTAACTTCCTTCTCATAACGTTTCCTCTGTATCAGTTAGCTTTTCCTTTGTAACAAACTACAACAGAATTTATGGCTCAGAATATCATTCATTTTACATTATAAACAGAAATTAAGAAAAGCATTCCATTTAAAATAACATCAAAAAGAATAAAATATTTAGGAGTAAATATACTAGAGGAGGACAAAGATCTGTACAATGAAAATTATAAGACATTGAAGAAAGAAATTGAAGGAGACCAAATAAATGGAAAAATATTCCACTTTCATAGATTGTAAGAATTTTGTTAAAGTGTCCATACTTCCTAAAGTAATCTACAGATTTAACAAAATCCCTATGGAAACCTCAATATCATTTCCATAGAAATAGAACAAACAATCCTAAAATGTATATGGATCCTCAAGAGGCTCCAAGTAACCAAACCAATCATGAGAAAGGTTAAATGTAGAGGCATCACACTCCTGACTTCAAACTATATTATAAAGCTGTAGTGATCAAAACAGCACGGCATTGACATAAAAACAGACACACAGATCAATGGAACAGAATAAAGAGCTCAGAAGTACCCGTTCATATGTGGTTGATGAATTGTTGACAAAAGAACTAAGAATATATAGTGAGGCAAAGTATAGTCTCTTCAATAAATGATGTCAGGAAAACTGAATAGCTATATGCAAGACTGAATCCCTGTCTTACATCAAACACAAAAATCAACTCAAAATGAATTAAAGACAAGTTGAATGTGAGACACAGCCAAGAAACTCCTAGAAGAACACATAGTGGGTAAAGTTGACATTAATCTTAGTAATGGATTTTTCAATTTGACACCAAAAGCACAAATAAACAAGTGAGGCTTTAAAAGGTTTCTGCAGAGCAAAGGAAACCATCAACACAAAGAAAAGGCAGCCTGTGTCATGGGAAATACTTCATATTTATTCTTAAGGTAGCATTGCAGGAGAGTGAGAGCGGAAGCCTCAAATGTTTTTGAAGACAAGGCTCAGAAAGTCCACTACTCTACTTTGCTGTGTTCTATTACTGTAAATCATTTGAAACAATGTTCTGTGAATATTTATTGAATAATTACATGCCAGTCTTTTCTACCTACACTTATGTCTGGAGAAAAGAGTTTGTAAAAATAAACCATCTTAATGTTTAGAATATCATTGTTCTGATATCTGGTTAAAAAAAAAGTTTTATTACTTTATGGAGCAATTATTCACTTTATTTTCCTATAAATAATTGCTGTTGTGTTTCAAGAAAGACCCCCAAAACAATTTATTTTCTCACTTTTATCCAGTTATTGATATGATCTACCAGATTGCATTTTATGCTGCTTCAGATTCCTTTGTTTCTCCATTACATTTTTATGAACATAGACTTGACTTGGAATTCCCCAATAAAGTGATTTACAGTAATAGAATACAGCAAAAGTAGAGTAGTGGCCATAATTATGATACATTTATATAAAATGTTAATAAATGTTTCTTAAGAATAATTTTAACAAGGAAATTGATAAATATGTTTATGTGATAAAAATACAGAAAAAATATCACATGGAATAATAGCTCTTCACCTCTATAAAACATTATAATTTATCTTTATATGGAATATGAAGAGCTATTATTCCATGTGATATTTTTAAATATTTATTAATATAAATGTATCATAATTATGGCCACTTTATTGTTTTCCTTCCTCTCCTTTCTTCATTCTTTCCTTTCTGGAGAAATTCACCAAAACAAAAAATCTCATGTTAGACACTGGCCACTACTCAATTACCACTTGTAATATAAATTAGTCTATTCTATTGCCCCTATATTTTAATAAAAGTTCATAAATGGAAATTACTATGGAATATTATAAAATAAAAATATTTCAAGTATGAAATTATAGTATTAGGACATATAATGCTGAAATTTCATTCTAAAAACTCATGTGCAGTGCATTTAACCTCACCTTTAATTGAATTTTATTTCTAATTTTATTTTGAAACTCAGTTTTCTTTTTTGAGGCACTTTGGTGTGGTTTTGCGATTTTCTAGGTGTTGGGTATAGAGTGAAAGAGTAGTAATCAGCTATAGAGTAAAGGCATAGTGATCAGAAGTTGGGTGTATGTTCATCATTCAGGTATACAGAGAAGGTTCAGCATGAGGTATGGAGAAAATGCCCAGCAAAAAGGTTCAGAATAAATACCCAGTGCCCGGAAAGTGGGTATACAGTGATCATACAGTGATCAAGGCTAGAGAAGTCATAGTGACCACATAGATTTCTGCCCTTGTCTACCAGACTTTATTCCCACTGGTTTTCAGGTCTCAGTCCATGATGGTCATGGTTGCCTCTTCTTGGTCTTAATTGCAAGTCCTTTTGTAATCCACTGAGTTTCTTTCAGATAAATTTCATTTCCTATCTTAGTAAATGGAAAATATTTTCTTGCTCTCATAACCTGGTATGGAGAGAACTCTGTGAAGATCAGTCTAGACCTTTTATGCTTTCATAAGCTAAATGGCCTACCTGTTTATTTTTAAAACATTTTGTGCTTTTTATTATGTTGAGGTATGTTCTCTTTACATGTACTTTGTTCAGGTTTTTTAAAAACGAGGTAATGTTGAATTTTTAAAATGCCTTTTCTGCATCTACTTATTTGATTTTTACTCTCCAAAGTGTTAATGTGGCTTATCACATTGACTGATTTTCAAATATTGAACCATCTTTGTGTTCCTGGAATAAATCCCACTTGATCACAATTTATGACCTTTTTAATGTATTGTTGAATTTGATTTGCTTATTCTGTTGAGGATTTTTGCACCTATGTTAGTCAGTGATATTGGTCTATATTTGTGTGTATGTTTGTGTTATAGTTTTCTTCTCTGACTTTGGTGTCAGGGTGATGTTGACCTAGTACAATGAGTTCAGAAACATTCCTTCATCTTCAATTTTTTGGAATAGTTTAAGAATGATAGACATTAATTTTTCTTTGCATGTTTGGTGTGATTTATCTGTGAAACTCTCTGGTCCTGGGCTTTTGTTGATTTGTTTTTTTATTATTAACAATTAAATTGTGTTATTAGTGTTTAACTTGTTCATATTTTGTATTTTTCTTGATTCAGTCTTGGAAGATTGAATATTTGTCAGAATTTATCTTCAAAGTTGCTCAATTTGTTGATTTATAACTTATAATATTCTCTTATGATGCTTTCTATCCCCGTGGTATTAGTTGTAATGTCTCCTTTTCCATTTCTGTTTTTTTTTTTTTTTTTTTTTGGGTGTTTTCTTTTTATTTTTTCCTTGATGGGTCTGGCTAAATGTTTATCAATTTTCTTCATCTTTTCAAAGAATCAGGTCTTAGTTTCATTGATATTTTCTATTGTTTTTCTAGTCTATATTTCATTTATTTCTTCTCTGATCTGAATGTTTTCTTCCTTCTACTAACTTTGGGCTTTATTTTTCTTCTTTTTCTTGTTCCTGTAGGTGTAAGGTTAGGTGGTTTATTTGAGATTTTTTCTTGCTTCCTGAGATAGATCTTTATTAATAAATACTTCCCTCTTTGATCTGCTTTTGCTGGATCTGCTAGACTTTAGAACATTGGTTTTCCATTTTAATTTGCCTGGCTGTTTGTGAGACCCAGTCATGACTTCTGTAGGCATGCTGTTGGACAGTACTGACCCCCAGATGGGCTGACTGAGGGCTACATCGCCACTCTCATCACCACTACTGCGAGGGTGGTGATGCATGGGACTGGCCCCACCGTGACTGGCCACGAGGCCTCACAACAGTTGCTGGTGTGCTAGGCTGGACCCCACAGTGTGAGCTGTTTCGGAAAGTTTGGCAGAGCTGGAGACACACACTAGGTGGGGTAGAGTAAGTACTTTGGACGGGTGATGGTGTCAGTTCACAGGGGAACACATGAGCAGGGTCCATGACGTTAACTAGTTTAGTGGAGAGTGACAGAAAAGGTGCCCACCAGTGCTGGGCCAGCTAGATGAAAGGAGAGTTTAAAAAATAAAAATAAAAATGCCCACCAGCATTTCTGTCCCTGGAGAAAGTTCCACCTCTTCCATACCTTATCAGTACATGTCTTAAAATTAGTCAATGAATCTTCTCCTCACGTGACCCAGGAACATTTTAAGCTGCTGCCTCTGCCCTAGGACTTGGGGTGAGTTTGTAGGTAAGCTCTTCAATAGTGATGTCTCAATTTCCTCTGGCTGTCCTAGATGTAAGCCCCACTGATTTTCATAAATCCAGACATTATGAAGGCCTATCTTCTCCATGAACATCTCCCAGACTGGGGCGCACCCTATGGGCTCATGACTCAGGAAAGTTTATGAAGTTGTAATATTCCTCTCACTTGTGGACTGCCGCACCGGGGTGTAGATTTGACTAGATTGCATCTCTATCCCTTCTATGGTCTCCATGTGGACTTTTCTGAAATCCTTAATTGTAGAAAATCTGTTCTGCTAGTCTTCAGTGAAAGTGAAAGTCGCTCAGTCGTGTCCGACTCTTTGCGACCCCATGGACTATATAGTCCATGGATTCTCCAGGCCAGAATACTAGGGTGGGTAGCCTTTCCCTTCTCCAGGGGATCTTTCCAACCCAGGGATTGAACCCAGGTCTCCCGCATTGCAGGCCGATTCTTTACCAGCTGAGCCACAAGGGAAGTCCAAGTATCCTGGAGTGGGTAGCCTATCCGTTCTCCAGCGGATCTTCCCAACCCAGTAATCAAACCAGTGTCTCCTGCATCACAGGCGGATTCTTTACCAACTGAGCTAGTCTTCAGGTTTTTCTCAAAGATAGTCGTTCTATGGTGGTGGTGGTAGTTTAGTAGCTAAGCTGTGTTTGACTGTTGGTGACCTCATGGACTGTAGGCCACCAGGCTCCTCTGTCTGTGGGGTTTTTCAAACAAGAGTACTGGAGTGGGCTTCCAGGTCCTTCCCCAGGGGATCTCCCCACCCTGGGGATTGAACTGCCCTCTCCTGCCTGGCAGGCAGATTCCTTACCACTGAACCACCTGGGAAGACAGTTGTTTCACATGTCACTGTAATTGTAGTTCGTCTGTCGGAAAAGGCGAGCTCAGGAATTTATCCTCTGCTACCTTGATCTGGACTCTGGTAGAAATCTGCTCTTAAACTTTAGCAAACCAATCCTCATCTGACTTTGCTATTGAGCCTCTTCATGGAAGAAAATTAGTATTGAATTTTTGGTAGCACACTGAACAATGGTTGGCAAAGGAACCATATGAGCTATGATTCCATTTACCTGAGGCCATCACAATGGAATGTTTCCCCATTCTCACTTATGTGTTCATTAGTGTAAGTCTGTCTAAATGGTCTCATTAAATCTTCCACTGCTATTTCACATAGCATCATGGAATATTGGAAAATTTGTGCTCCTTCTATAGAAGTTTATCACAGCATGAAATGCATACATGACAAAGGAGAAGCAAACACAAATATAAGAATATATACTTTTTGTTTTACCCAATTGTTTGTGGTAAGTTGTTATCAGAAACAAAAAGAAACTCAACTGGAAGAATCTAAATGCACATCAGTAAACAGTATGGAATTTCATATGACTATGAAAATTGTATTTACCTAGCTGGCATGGAAATGTCCATGACATGTTCTGTTATTACAGAAAAAGTTGTATAGAGTTCTGTTTAATATGTACACAACTACAAGATAGAACCTTTGAATGAGTGGAGACAGTTATGAAAAGACACTTAAGACATTTCTAATATTGCTTTTCTTAAGGAGAGTGGTTAAAGGAGTTGTATTTTTCTTACTAAGATCATATTTGACTTCTTGAAGATATTCTGTAAGATAAATGCACTTAATAATAAGAGATTGATTGAGCAGGAATTTTCTGTATTTTTCTTTCAATAAAGAGGTGTAAGAGCACCTGTTTGGGAACTGCTTTGTTGCTTTGTAAATAAATTTACACTCTGGCTCATAGTCTGTGTGATTAAAGAAGCTAACTGAGATAGCAACTGACAGAGTCACAGAAAAGTTGGTGATTCCAAGCAGCATTTAATAAGTCTCTGCCACCACGTCTAATCTTCAGTCTTCATATATATACATGTCTCTTATGCAAGAGACAAAAGAGCTGCAGTTTCAGTCCCTGGATTGGGAAGATCCCATGGAGGAAGGCATGGCAACCCACTCTTGCCTGGAGGATCCCCATGGAGAGAGGTTGCAAAGAGTCAGGCATAACTGAAGCAACTTAGCACTCATTAAGGAGGATTTTAATTTTATATCTATATTGTTATGTTTTATTTTTGGTTACTATAAAATATATACACTGGGCTATTATAATGTTTAAAATAAATTGTTCAGCTAACTGGTAAAAAATAAATTGGAGTTATTTCCTCAATAATTGAAATCAATGTCAACTTTAAATATGTACATATACATAATGTATAGTAAGAGCATATATATTATCTTTTATTAAACTCTTCTGAAACATTATTACCAATTTTTGGTGAGCAAAGAAGGAAAAGATAATTCTGTCTCTGGTATTCTAATCTGTAGTAGATGTTTTGTTGTTTATTGGTTTTGATTTTATTTTTTTCTCTTGTTTTTATTGAATGAAAATTTAGCTGAAATATAAGGTATTATTCAGAATAATACTGAATTTGTTACCAACTTTTATTTTTAAATGGAATTCTTTTCCTTAGTGGAAATTAAAGCAACTTGTAGATAAAAATTTAATTTTTGATAAGAAGTTGATATAAAATCAGCAAATGAAATGGACTTAATTATCATATATGCTAAACGAGGGAATTAAGTATTGAAGTGTTATGTGCTACTTAAATAGATAAATAGACAAACTATGTATACATATGCATTTTCCTCCAGGTTAAAAAGCATTCTATCCTAAAGACTATTTTGCATACAGAAGGCAGCTTTCTAGGCTTCCCAGGTGGCACAGTTGTAAAGAATCCACCTGCCAATGCAGGAGGCACAGGAAACTCAGGTTCGATCCCTGGGTTGGAAAGATTCTCTGGAGAAGGAAATGGCAACCTGCTTCAGTATTCTTGCCAGAAAATTCCATGGATAGAGGAGCCTGGAAGGATACAGTCCATGGGGTCAGAAAGAGTTGGACATGACTGAGAACACACACACAGGCAGCTCTCCAAATGATGTGTTTGTCAGATTCCAATATGTTAAGTAATTTCTAAATGTAAACACAGACACACACACACACACCCCTACCTAGATTCCTATTTGAAAGTAGTAACTATAGAAGAATCAAATATGGAACCTAATCACCATATTTTGTATTGTCATTATTCAGAAAAGAAATGAAAGGTAGTTGGGGAGAAACCTGTCAATACCTTCTGTTTGCATTAGAGTTTAATCAGGAAAAATCAGATCCACTGTCATTTAGCTCAATAAAAGGGACTGAATTGGTGGAACAAGTTAAGAAAATGGTAATAGAAGCGAAAACCAAATAGTGGACTGTGAGACCACCACTGAAGGAGTGAAGCTAGGCTGGGAGGGTGGTGTTACCTGACACCAGCAGCTGTGCTTTAATGCACAAACGTGGGAAACACTAATTACTAATGGATGTTAGATTTCTGTAGAGCAGGACAGGGTAGGAAAGTAATGTGAGCACATCATGCAGATGCATTTAGAAGATACATAAAGCTCGTGGGATTATGGCAGTCTAGTCACTTTTTACTGCAATCATTTACTCTGTACAGAAATCAAGAGAATTGTGAGCATTCTGTAAGGCTACAGAAGACAATAACATTGTTGTTGGTACCTGGAGGTTGCTTCTTCTTAATTGTTTTACATACACCTTCACCTGAAAAAATATATTTACTGACTTGGACTTTGACTATGGTTTGGGTAGGGGTGAGGGTGTGGTATAATGCCACCTCTCTTTAAGTGGATGCATCTGAACAGCCATTAAATTCCACCAAGCAAACAGACAAGAAAAAGGTAGAAGATATTATAACTATTATCAACCAGATATTGTATTATCAACTAGATATCATCAACTAGTTATTGTAACTATATCCACCCATGACTGGAGGGGGCAATGAAGTATGGAAAAGAATATCACTTAGGAAAACAGTAAGACCAGCTTGAATCTGCCTTCTCAAATTGTCAACTATATTACCTTTATGAACCTCAACATTCCCATCTGTAAAATGGCATTGAATGTAATTTTCTCAATAGATGCATCTTATTGTTATATTAAATGACATATAGCAAAGGGATCCCACATCCTTGGCACTATATACATATTATTTCCTTATTTTTTTCATTTGTGGTATATGATTAAAAGTTTACTTGAGTAATATCAAATCTCACATTAGGTAGTTCCACAAAAAGGATCTAACCAAATATAATTGAGTCTCTACTTGGAAGTACAGGCTACTTCCCTGGAAGTCCAGTGCGTAAGACTTCACCTTCCAATGCAGAGGGTACAGTTTCAATCCTTGGCCAGGAAGTTAAGGTCCTACATGCCCCCTGGCCAAACAGCCAAATCATAAAACAGAAATATTGTAGCACATTCAACAAAAACTTTAAAAAAATCAGCCACATCATTAAAAAATCTTAAAAATAAGAGACTATACAAAAACTAGCAATAGCCTTGACTAAAAATATGTAATTAGAATAGTGAATTTTGCTTTGTTACTCAGATGTTTCATAAGTGTACTTAGGATTTTTTTTTTTAATCCAATGACTCTTGGGTGACTACTCAAAGCTTTGTAAAATTACACAATGGCTGGAATACTATGTTATTTCTCTGTTGGTGAAATTACAGTCCTCCTGTGTAGAATGAAATTTAAGTTGTATCTTGATGATTATTACTTTTTCACAGTCCCTGAAAAAAAATCTTCTGAGAATTAAGCCCTGAGAGATTCCTTCAGAGAGCTACTCTCCGCCTTCATAAATCTCCAGCTTATTTTTACTCAAAGTTCTTGCTCAGTGTTAATTCACTTGAGATTTTAACAGAGCTGTGAGCTCTGACAAGTCATGCATAACGATTTGCAATCTCAGAGAATATTTGCTTGGTATTAAAATGCCTTATTAAATATTTCAAATTGGTCTTTAGAGGCTTTTGGGAAAGTCCACTCTGTTTCTCATTGATATGTAATGTTACAAAATGTGTGCTATTTATAAAGCAGCAGTACAAGAGGAGACCACATGAAAAGAATGGCACAGGGCAGTCCCCAAAGGAAGCAAGACTTGAATTTTACTGTAGAAAAGAGATCTTGAAAGCTTTTCTATGTACTTGAATCTTTTCAGCTTTGTTTCAAAAATCAACTGAGAGGCTATAATCCCTAGCATGGGATTACCTAAGTGTGCACTGTAGGAAATATTTAATGTGAAAATAAAATAAATAGTACACTAAATAGCCAATGAAAATTTAAAATGCAATGTTTCTGTGGTTATCGCTTTTAATGAAAACAGTTGTAAAAATGAAAGACACTTATGTAGCACTTTTTAAAGTTTTCTTTGATTGGAAGCCAGTTATTTTGGGAAGGGACTGTGAGTTTAGTAGCTATTGACCAAGCTCATATAATAATTTCCAGAGAAAATTAGATACTTATTTTAATATTCTAGTAGAATAAGGGACTTCTAGGTATCACTTCCCATATTTTTATTTGGAGATCTAGCACTGTAGAGGATAATAATCCTTTTCTATTATGTATACAGTTAGGGCCGATAGCATGAACAAAGGAATTGAATGGTCCAACGTGGAATACTTTTCTCAGACATAGATATAAAATAGGGATTTTTTTTTTCATTTAAACTTTTCAACCAGGAATAAAAAGTCTTCATTAAAATAACCAATATAGTTAATTAATTTACTTAGAAAGGCCAAAAGTTGGATCACTAGTAATGCCTAATATTTCAAAAAATCAAATAGCATTCATTTCTACCTAATTCTGTCTATTTGTGGAATTAATTTTTGATTGTACCTCATTTATGATGTATCTAACATCAAAGAGGATATTATCATTTTTTCTTGGCTTTTAACTTCAGACTCTTATCCAGAGTCAGTTAAAGAACAACTGCAAATTCTGAGAATAAATGTCAGTTTCCTCCCACTGCAGCTATAACACAATGTATCAGTTTGCTAGGACTGCTGAACCAAAGGATCACAAACTTAAAAACTAAGCATTTTCTGTTATCACCATTCCTGAAGTTAGATGTCTACAGTCTAGGTATTATTAGCAGGGCCATATTCCCTCTTAAAGAACTGGGGGAGGTTCTTTTCAAGCCCCCACCTCCAGCTTCCATTGCTGTGCTGGCAATCTGACTTACCTTGTCCTGTGGAAATATCATCTTGATCTCTGCCTTCATCTTCACATAATGTACTTCTTGTGTGTGTCTGTGTGTGTGTGTGTGTGTGTGTGTGTGTGTGTATCCATCTTTTCCAAGTGTCTTATTTTTATAAGGACAGCAGTCATACTAGATCAGTAGCCCAAACGATTGCAGTATGACTTCATCTTAATTACATCTATAGTGACCCTATTTCACCTATTAAATGGCACAGTGGTAGAGAATCTGCTTGTCAATACAGGAGGTGAGAGAGATGCAGGTTGGATCCCTGGATCAGAAAGATCCCTCAGAGTAGGAAATGGCAATCCACTCCAGTATTCATACCTGGAGAATCCTATGGACAGAGGAGCCTGGTGAGTTAAACAAAGTCCATGGGGTCACAAAGAGTCAGACATGACTGAGCATTCATGCAGGCCAGATACAGATGGAGAGAGACTGGGTAAAGTGAACCATGATAAATAAACTGCTGCCTGGTAAGCAAGCTCCTTGCCCAGGTGAGCAATCTATTGTGAAAAAAAAGAGAGCTGATGACTAAGACAAAAAACTGTCTCAGTTCATTTTCTGAAATGTTATGAAGGAAGTAGGGGAAATATTTATGTAGTTCAGTTTTATATGGTTCCCAGGTGGTGCTAGTTGTAAAGAATCTGCCTGCCAACTCAGGAGAGGCAACAGACATGGATTTGATTCCTGGGTTGGAAGATTTCCCCTGGAGAAGGAAATGGCACCCCACTCCAGTATTCTTGCCTGGAAAATTCCATGGACAGAGGAGCCTGGCTGGCTATGGTCTGTAGTGTCTCAAAGAGACATGATGGAGCATCAGCATTTTCACCATTTAAGCAACTAGAGTTTAAAAATGTAACATATGAACTTAGAGGGAAAATCATTCAACTCATAACATACACACTAAAGCAGTCTATGTTTTTATTCTTTATATATTAAAAACAAAACAAAAACAAAAACAAAACTTCCAAAAGTAACAATAGTTCTTTAAATGCTCCCATCAAACCTCCAAATAAATAAGAAAATAAAAGTATATGTTTTCCTTTTGGTCTAAAACCTCTTGGTAGGGAATGTTTGAACAATTGAGTAAGCTCAGGATTTATTTTTGACCCCTGCTATTTAATTCTACTCTTGTGTTCAGGGCAGGCTGACTTTTGGTTGAGCTACGCTGTACATATACCAATGTTTCCTCAACCAGCAATCTGTTTACGCAAAGTGGCAGCCTGCTACCTTCAGATGCCACCAAAGAACAATGATAGAGGACATTTACTGTTCTTTGCTTTATGCACAACTAGGATTGCCCGAAACCCATGAGACCAACTGTTCCGAGGTGTCTGTGGTTGATAATTGCCTTATTTTTTGAATTAGGGTAGAGAGTTAGTATGTTTTCTTTCACTCCTCTGGATCTCTTTTCTGCTCTGCCCACTTCTTTTTTTTTTGGTACTTTCAACCATCACTTATTCAACACCACCAGGCTGCTTTTCTTTCTTTTCTTTCTCCTTTTCTCATTGTTCTCTCACCTGTCATTCCATTCATCTGTCTCAGCCTTCACCTCACAAGCCTGAGCTTTTAAAGACAGCTCAAGCCGAGCAGAACATTCTTTTTCTTTCCTGTGGTGGTCTAGCCTATCACAGTAAATCAGGTATAATCTTGGAAAATTTGTCTTAACCAGTTTTTTCAATGGAATGGTTCCTTTGGGGCTGCTTTTAAGACATTAACATTATTTAGACCTAAATCAGTATTGTAAGGCCACAGCAAGTTTTAAAACCTGAAAATTTTGTAAGTGTGTTTTCTTAAAAGATAGCCATTATTTTACTGCTTTTTATATATACTTCTTTTTTTTTTCTGACTGCTAGTATTAAATAATTCCTATATGCCCAGTATGATCACCATTTTTCCTATAAGATCAAAGATTTGGCTGTTATAATTTTGCAATATTTTGGACACAGTATGGGCTTTTTACCTTTTTAGAGTCTGACCCAGGTACTTACTATAGATTTTAATTTCTGCAATTTAAGGAGGTACTAAATGAAAATACCTCCCTCCTATACCAATGTTTTGAATAAATACCTACCTACTGGTTTTCTCTGACCAATTTGGAGAGATGAATATAGGTACTGAGCACATGTTGAAACTCACAGCAAAAGTCTTTAATGTTCCACAGTAGTAATTATACTTAATGATGAAAGATATCATCTATATGTGACTAACTCTGGAAAGTTTATCAAGCCGGACACTGTAGTGCTATAGTAAAAAAAAAAATTATATATATATGTATATATATATATATATATCTTACACGTCCAAGTCCAAATAGGGCTAAGAATGGACTAGCAGTGAAGCAAGAAGATATATTTTTTAACCTTTAAAATTTGAGATCATCATAGATTCACATGCTGTCATGAGAAATAGATTTCTTATATCTTTACCCGTTTTACCCAATGCTATCATCCTGCAAAACTATTAAGCAATATCATAACCAGGTTATTGAAATGATTTACCAATCTTACTTACATTTCCCTAGTTTTACCTGTGTGTTATGCATATGTTTAGTTCTTGTATATCCGTAATCAAAATAATGAACAGTAGCAGCTTTATCAGGATCCCTCATGTTTCCCTTTTATAACCAAACCCACACCTTTCCACTCCTTCCCCTGCAGATTCTAGCAACTACTAATCTGTCATTCATTTCTAAAATTGCATCACTTCAAGAATGTTAAATAAAAGGAATCATACAGTAAATAGCCTTTGGGGGTTGTCTTTTTCCGCCCTCTAGGCATAATTTCCTGAAGATTTATCCAAGTTGATTTTTATATCAATATTCTGTTCTTTGTTATTGCTGAGTAGTAGTCCTCAATCATATTGTAGCATAGTTTGTTTAATCATTTTCCCATTGAAGGATATCTGAGCTGTGTTCCAGTCTGGTTCTACTAAGAATAATATCTCTGAATATTTGTAAAACAGGTTTTTATGTGAACATATATTTTCATGACCTTAGCATAAATGCCCAAGCATACAATTTGTTGCTGCTACATGGTAAATGTATGTTTATTTAAGAATTTGCTAAATTTACATTTCCACCAGCTTTGTGTGAGTGGCCTAATTTCTCACTAGAATTTGGTGTCACTATTATGTTTTATTATCCACAATTAAAAGTTTCTTTTATGTATATAGCAGTCTTTTTCTTCTGAGTGTGCATAATTGCTAGTTATATTTTTACTTAGCATCTCAATGTAAAAATTCTATTTAGAGGCCAAAATTGTGGCATTTTATTAAAAGTCTATATATACAGTTAACCCTCAGTATCTGATGGGAATTGGTTCCAGCACTGCCATGGACACCTGTACATGCTCAGGTCCTTTAGTTGGCCCTCAATATCCATATCCATGGTCCCATATCCAGAAATTCAACCACTGCAGATCAGAACATAGAACAGTATCAGCAGTTGGTTACATTCATGGATGTGGAACCAAATATTGTTGTTCAGTCTCTCAGTCATGTCCCACTCTTTGCAACTCCATGGACAGAAGCACTCCAGGCTTCCCTATCCTTCACTGTCTCCTGGAGTTTGCTCAAACTCATGTCCATTGAGTCAATGATGCTATCTAACCATCTCATCCTCTCACCCCCTTCTCCTGCCCTCAATCATATATATGAGCAATCATATATATGAAGGGCCAACTGCATATGTATGATCTGCTAATAAGGATTGTCAGATGAACTTGGAATTCTATATTAACCAGTTCTGTCCCTTCAGAGGATCTATTTCTAGGATCCTTTGAAGGTACAGAACTAGTTTTGCTTAAAGTCGTATCTGAATTTCAACATGGAAGTAAAAACTTTGTAGTTAAGCAGATATTAGACTCTTTATAGATGTGTTGGACGTAAATCATTGACTGAATTATTAAAATTAAAAATCGTCAGTAACCCCAGCATTGTTCAAGACTCAACTGTACACCCACAAAATACTTTTGATTTTATCCCCCTCCCCCGCCAGTTAACACCAATTTGATTCTTGAGGATTGACCCAAGACCCAACCCACCCTGATTACATGAAGGTTAAAACAGACCCTTCATAATGGTATCATCACATAAAGACTCCTATTAAAATAACTGAAACCCAATGTTCCATCCTGGGCTCTCATTTAGAACAACTGGTTGCACAGAAAGAAAGCGAGGATTATGTTTGAAGGATGATCTAAGAAATATAAGACATTATCACTTTCCACAGATGTTTCAACATAAACATTTTTTTCAGGGTACAAATTAATCATGTGCTTAATCATTTGTTTTCCTGAATGCACAGGTACCTCTGTTCTACAGGTGACAGCTACTGATGCAGATGACCCTACCTATGGGAACAGTGCTCGAGTGGTTTACAGTATTCTCCAGGGACAGCCCTACTTCTCTGTAGACCCTAAAACAGGTTAGTACTTCTATGGTTAATTGATGTACAGATGCATGCTACAGAAAAGAAAGCAGTATCTTCATGTCTGTGTGCTCTTCTACATGAGACATTGTTATTTTAGAACTTTAAAAATGCCCTCAGGTTTTCCAGGACAGTGTGAGTAAATATTTGAAGATAAATTAACTGTCCTCCTTAATACCTGATTATCCATCATTTATACCTATATCAGTAAAAACTTTTCATTCTTGCATCTTTCTGTGACATTTAAATAAATGCTGTTTAAAACAGAGATTACATAACACTTCAGTCTTAAAGTAGTGTGTTATGTAAATGAAATTAACTGAGAATAAAGCCAAAGATATGTAAGCATTTGTTAGAAAAAAATGAATTCTTCTCTATTTCTTCTCTTTTTTGTAGCCAAAATAGTCATATCATATTATATTATGTGATGCCAAAATGGTAATGAAGGACACTCAATAATTCAGTGTAAGACTATGTTCTAGCAGCATAATCTATACACCACAAAAACTCATAGTCTTATCAACAGTTTATGAATAGAAATTTGGCTAAAGGTAAATATAAACCCATTTTTTAAAAGTAGCCAAATGTTCAGTATGAAATGCTTCAAGTTTAATAAACAGTTTCAAGAATATACATAATCAAGAGATATAGATAGGCCAGAGAGAGGTCTAAGATGTTCCAGCAGCTTCCTGGATCCTTTCTGGTAATGTGAGAGTCATTCTGAATCTAGTTAACATGTGGGATCTTTAAGTAAAGGTCACTGCCGGATAACTAATGCAGGGGTAATATTTGGTCATAAATATCTCCTTATCATCACACAGTTACATAGCATACAACATGTTTTTCAGGGAACACTGCTCAGTAAGCGCACATTACAGTTTATTAACCACTGCCTCAGACAGTGAGGTACAGTAACTGAAGAGATGCTATGGACGAGCTTACTGCAGTGGTTAATGCCATTAGATTGCTAGGAGGATTGTCATCGTCATGTTTATGGGAAGGTGCCTTCTTTCTTCCCCTTGGGTGCTCCAGCACAAACTACACTGGCCAGGAGGAGACCTCAGACACACTGTCTTAACCCTTTAAATCCCTATAACTTAGGAAGAAAACAGTGAAGAAGGTGTAAAGACACAGATATGTAAATGAAGAATTGCACATCTACACCTATGTATATATCCACATATTATGTGCATTATAATTATAAAATAAATGAGATAAATAAAAATGGGATATAATAAAAATTAATAATTTAATGTGACCTAGAGTGAGCATGCAAGCACTTATGTTAAGAGTACCAAGGTATTACTAAATATTTATAAATAAAAATGTTTACCAGCCTAGTAATCAAAATTCTAGGACAAAAATTATATATGTACATATATTTATGTTGTTCTGATAGGCTACTTGAGAATTGATAGAAAATATTTTTTACTAAGATATATTTGAAGTGTAATGCTGTGTAATTAAAGGGGTACAGCATGTTGACTTAATGCATGCCTGTATTGTAATATGATTGACATGTGTGATAAACATTCTTAAGCCAACTCATTATTTGACAGTAGTGTTTCTCATTTTGTGGTAATTTCCCAATAACCATGATTGTTTTATATATAAAAGATGTGTATTTCTTACTTTAAATATGCATCTTCCTGGAGGAAAGAATCGAGGAGACTATGTTCCAGTTACCTCATCTGAGGCTTATACACACACAAACACACATGCATGCATGTATACACGTGCCCATATACAATTTATTTAATTAACTGTCCTTTTAGGGAGCCGAATGTTTATTTATACATAAATATTTACTTAATAGAATATTGCTAGACTATAGACATCTTATATGGGTTTTAAAACTTACCACACACTTGAACTTCTTTAAAACCAAATAATAATTCTGTGTGCTTGTGTATATCTGAATATCTGCTGAATATCTGCATGTGTTGGTGTGAGTATATGCAGGTATGTATATGGGTGTGTGTGTGTGTCTGTGTGTGTATATTTACTTTGGACAAAGAAAGCAGGCCAATGTGGATAAAAAGTGACAGTGTTGAACTCTTCTGTTGCTTGTTTTTTAATGAAGCAAGTATATCAAACACAAAATTCACTAAAAATTGCATTTGGTTGTACATATTTATTATGGATTAATTAAGTCCTTCAGGAAACAAAAATAATTATCTGAGATATAAATAGGCTGCTATTAAGGTTCTGCTCTATTGAAATAATCTTTGCTCCTATAATTTTTGCTCTTTTATTTAAGCAAAATGATTTATTGAATGAAATGTATGCCTCCATATTGATATGTTTTAATTTCAATATTGTATTGGCTGAAGCATCAGGGAAGTCTATGGATATGTCTTCTGCTATCAAGATTGTTTAAATATGCAAATCTCTTGGACTGGTTGTCTGTACAAAGTGCTAAGAGGGATTATAAAACAAAATGCTGAGTGTTCTCTTCAAAGCTAAGATGTTTTGGTAATTTAAGCTTAAGAGATCTATTATAATGCAATTAAACATCCTCAGAACTAATGAATTTAGTGGCAATTGTGCCTTAAATAACTGGAATAAAACACATACAACATACTTAAAAGTAAGGAATTAGTTGTTATAAATGAGATGTTATATAAGAAAATTGGATGAGTAGTTACTTTAAAATGTAGTTTAATAGTAATACTTTAATTCTATCTTCTCATTTGGCGTGACTGTGACATTTCAGGTTAGTCCATTCAAAGAAGAATAATTATAATGCAGCTGAACTTTTGTATTCAAATAGAGTTGTGAGTGCTTATGGTTAAGATCAGGACTTTGGATTGTCTTATTTCCATTGTGTTAAAAGGTATATCGGCTTCCCTGGTGACTCAGCAGATAAGCAATCTGCCTGCAATGCGGGAGACCGGAGTTAGATCCCTGGGTTGGGAAGATTCCCTGGAGAAGGGAAAGACTTACCCATACCGGTATTCTGGCCTGGAGAATTCCTTGGACTCTGTAATCTATGGTGTCACAAAGAGTCGGATAGGACTGAGCGACATTTCTAGTTAGTCCTTTCAATGAAGACTAATTATAATGCAGCAGAACTTTCGTATTCAAATAAAGCTGTGAGTGCTTATGGTTAAGATTCGTGGCTCTTGAATTATTATACTATACATAATTTGTTTAATAAGGTATGCATTGTTTTCTACTGGAATCTCGTTAATCAATATGATGAAACATAAATCCTGTGAATAATTTATTGCTTCAAATAAGTTTTGTTTTTGTTATTTCATAATGCTTGCTTAATGTGGAACAACAACAGGAGAATACTTCTTAATGATTGATTTAACATTAACTACTGTTTGAAAGATCAGAAAACTGAAAAATTAACTGAGATGACAATGAATTGTAAAAAACATATAATATTTCTGCCCACATATATGTAGCTGCTGCTGCTGCTAAATCACTTTAGTAATGTCTGACTCTGTGCAACCCTATGGACAGCAGCCCACCAGGCTCCTCTGTCCCCAGGATTCTCTAGGCAAGAACACTGGAGTGGGTTGCCATTTCCTTCTCCAAACATGTAGAAATTGTGTTAGGATAGGCTTTATGAAGATGTTGTTTTTTGATTGCTAAGCCAAGTCTTACTCATTGCCACCCCATGGACTGTAGCCTGCTAGGCTCCTCTGTCCATGGGATTTCCCAGGAAACAATACTGGAGCGGGTAGCCATTTCCTTCTCCAAAGGATCTTCCCAACCCAGATATTGAACCCATGCCTCCTGCATTTCAGGAGGATTCTTTATTGATGAGCCACCATAGAAGCCCCATTTATGAGGATGGTGGTGGTGGTATAGTCGCTAAGTTGTGTCGGACTCTTGCAACCACATGGAGTGTAGCGTGCCAGGATCCTTTGTCTGTGGGGTTCTCCAGGCAAGAATACTGGAGTGGGTTGCCATTTCCTTCTCCAGGGGATCTTCCCAGCCCAGGAGTTGAACCCAGGTCTACTGCATTGCAGGCAGATTCTTTACTGACTGAACTACAAGGGAAGCATTCTACTTAAACGCTTTCATTTTAATTCAGCAAAGAAAACTTTTAGAGTTACTACACCAGGAACTGTTTTAATGCTTATGAAAACTACTAACCCTAAACTGAGTATTATGAATAAGGCAGCTGAGTAAGAAAGCCATATTAAGTCCTCAGAGAGCTAAAGTCAAGAGAAATTTTGGCTAGTGCTTGTTTATTCAGTTCAGCTCAGTTCAGTTGCTCAGTTGTATCCTACTCTTTGCAACCGCATGGACTGCAGCACGCCAGGCCTCCCTGTCCATCACCAACTCCCAGAGTTTTCTCAAACTCCTGTCCATTGAGTCAGTGATGCCATCCAACCATCTCATTCCCTGTTGTCCCCTTTTCCTTCTGCCTTCAATTGTTCCCAGAATCAGCTTCTTTTCAAATGAGTCAGTTCTTCACATCAGGTGGCCAAACTATCGGAGTTTCAGCTTCCACATCAATCCTTCCAATGAGTATTCAGGACTGATTTCCTTTAGGATGGACTGTTTGCATCTCCTTGCAGTCCAAGGGACTCTCAAGAGTCTTCTCCAACACCACAGGTCAAAGGCATCAATTCTTCAGTACTCAGCATTCTTTATAGTCCATCTCTCACATCCACACATGGCTACTGGAAAAACCATAGTTTTGACTAAATGGACCTTTTTTTGACAAAGTAATGTCTCTGCTTTTTAATATGCTGTCTAGATTGGTCATAACTTTTCTTCCAAGCTGCAGTCACCATCTGCAGTGATTTTGGAGCCCCAGAAAAAAATAAGTCTGTCACTGTTTTCACTGTTTCCCAACCTACTTGCCATGAAGTTATGGGACAAGGTGCCATGATCTCAGTTTTCTGAATGTTGAGTTTTAAGACAACTTTTTCACTCTCCTCTTTCATTTTCATCAAGAGGCTCTTTAGCATTTCTCAACATTCTGCCATAAGGGTGATGTTATCTGCATATCTGAAGTTATTGATATTTCTCCCAGCACTCTTGATTCCACTTCATCTAGCCTAGCATTTCTCATGATGTACTCTGCATATAAGTTAAATAAGCATGGTGACAATATACAGCCTTGACATACTCCTTTCCCTATTTGGAGCCAGTCTGTTGTTCCATGTTCGGTTCTAACTGTTGCTTCCTAACCTGCATACCAATTTCTCAGGAGGCAGGTCAGGTGGTCTTGTATTCCCATCTCTTGAAGAATTTTCAGTTTGTTGTGATCCACACAGTCAAAGGCTTTGGCATAGTCAATAAAGCAGAAATAAATGTTTTTCTGGAACTCTCTTGTTTTTTCGATGATCCAGAGGATGTTGGCAATTTGGTCTCTGGTTCCTCTGCCTTTTCTAATTCCAGCTTGAACATCTGGAAGTTCAGAGTTCACATACTGTTGAAGCCTGGCTTGCAAAACTTTGAGCATTACTTTACTAGCGTGTCAAATGAATGCCATCATGTGGTAGTTTGAACATTCTTTGGCATTGCCTTTCTTAGAGATTGGAATGAAAACTGACCTTTTCCAGTCCTGTGGCCACTGCTGAGTTTTCCAAATCTGTTGGCATATTGAGTGCAGCACTTTCACAGCATCATCTTTCAGGATTTGAAACAGCTCAACTGGAATTCCATCACCTCTGTTAGCTTTGTTTGTAGTGATGCTCCCTAAGGCCCACTTGACTTCGCATTCCAGGATGTCTGGCTCTAGGTGAGTGATCACACCATTGTGATTATCTGGGTCATGAGGAATCTTTTTATATAGTCCTTCTGTGTATTGCTGCCACCTCTTACTATCTTCTGCTTCTGTTAGGTCCATACCATTTCTGTCCTTTATTGTGCCCACCTTTGCATAGAATATTCCCTTGGTATCTCTCATTTTCTTTAGAGATCTCTAGACTTTCCAATTCTATTGTTTTCCTCTGTTTCTTTGCATTGATCACCTAGGAAGGCTTTCTTATCACACCTTGCTAGTCTTTGGAACTCTGCATTCAAATGGGTATATCTTTGCTTTTCTCCTTTGCCTTTCACTTTTCTTCTATTCACATCTATTTGCAAGACCTCCTCAGACATCGTTTTGCCTTCTTGCATTTCTTTTCTTTGGGAGATGGTCTTGATCCCTGCCTCCTTTACAGTGTCAGGAACCTCCTTCCACAGTTTTTCAGGCACTCTGTCTATCCTTGAATCTATTTTTCACTTCCACTGTATAATTGTAATGGATTTGATTTAGTTCATACCTAAATGGTCTAGTGGTTTTCCCTACTTTCTTCGATTTAAATCTGAATTTGGCAATAAGGAGTTCATGGTCTGTGCCACAGTCAGCTCCTGGTCTGACTGTGACTGTGACTTGTTTATTAACACAACTCAAATATCATTCCTATTTCATGTAATGCCAACTACATTAAAAATAAATCAATATGTTCAAAGATTCTTTACATTTTTACAAAGTATGAAATTTATGTCAGGTGGTCATAGCAGAAGCTTAATAATTGAATTGCTGCAAAAAGTTTAGTTTCCTTGACTTAGATCAAAGACATAACCAAGAATATATCACGTTTCTTTCTGGGGTCTTAGAATGAAGGATTCACAAAGGGCAGATATGAGGTTTTTAATTGAGAATGCACATCTCTAAATAGTCATAGTATTAGTAGCCACTTGATTTTTTCCATCAGCTGTTCCATAGTCAACAAGTTATGAATTATTTCTTGCTTTTTTTAAAAGCTGGTACATATATTAAATTATGTCTGTGCCTGTTCACTGAGAAATGTGTTGGATCTTCCTTATGGTCAATTTAGGAAACATGAAAACCTGGATTAAAACCTGAAATCAGGGAAAACAGGGATATGTAGTTTACAAAATCCAATTTAAGTTTTATCCACAGTTGCTTACAGTGCTAGCAATGGTGACTACCAGCTCTTTTGACTATTATCATGAACCATAAATCAGTGATTGTTAATGATGGAGTCTGCATAAATGGTATTTACAGTGGTTTTTCACCACACACCTAAAATAAAGACTATTGAGACATTTATGTAGTATAATATAGATCAGTTATACTTTAAATTGTGAATCATTTTCATTCAATATTTATTCTCTTATTATAATGAATATTTAATTAGAAAATATAGTTACTTTAAACATTGCTGTTGATAAATGTTTCTTCTAATTTTTCAGGTACATATAGTAGAAAGACTAGAAAGACTACCTTTTAATTATATACATAGAGCATGCTAGATTTTTTTCAACACTTCTAGCTCATTTTTGTACTTGAACATTTCTGTGATATGATGTTAAAAAAGGACAGATATTGGGTTTCAAATCTCTTGTCAGTCAAACCTTTCTGATTTAATGACATTCATTCTACAGGGAGCAAAGCAGTTGACATCAAATAAAATGCACTACTACACCTAGTGATGGCTATTGGTTCTGAAGGCACAAATAATATCATTGTTTATTTTTAAAAGGCATTATTGTAAATTTAATAAAGAAAAAGGGACCTCCTGGCTTTGCAGTAGTTAAGACTGTGCTTCCAATACAGGGAATGCAGGTTCGTTCCCTGGTCATGTAACTGAGATCCCATATGTTGTGCAGTATGTTCACACACACAAAAAAAGATGTAATTGGCCTTTCTATGAAAAAATAAATAGTTATCTTATAGCTTAGTTTTTATTGAGAAGTAACATATATTTATTTTTTTCCCAAAATGTCAAAGTTTATTCCCAAATTTCTTGGAGATACTTCCTGGTCAAATCCTAGGATGTACTTAGTATCATAGTAAATTGATCAGTCTACTTAAATTTTATGCTCCCATTTACTTATATCTATATACTGATAATGATAATGCCTATTCCAGCGAGGAAAGTAATGCAATGCTTTCAGTTAATCCAGACGCTGGAAAACTGTCATTACTCGGTAATTCTCTCATTTTGCTATCTTTAATATTGAGAAGAGTTTCCAAAATTACTACATAGCTCACTGTAATGAATTTTAGTCTTATCTAAAACAGAAAAAAAATGATTTCATGTGGAAGATTTTTTTTTACTGCGAATAACTATACAAAATTCTAAAAAGCGAGTGTTCCACTATTAAATTTTATGTCTTTAAATTTCTTTCCCAAATTTTAAAGAAAGTTATTTCTATGAATATTATTAATAGAAGAAATGTACTTTTAGAAAATGCGGAATGGTAATTTAAAGAGAAATGAGTTAGGCAAAATAACTAGTCGTTTAGCTATGCAAAGAATTAGAGGAAAACAACAGAAGGGAAAAGACTTCTCAGAACGGGATAGAAATCTCTTCAAGAAAATTGGAAATATCAAAGGAAAGTTTCATCCAAAGATCAGCACAGTACAGGACAGAAGTGGTAAAGACCTAACAGTAGCAGAAGGGCTAAAGATGAGATGGAAAGAACACGCAAAAGATGGAAAGAGTAAGTACAAAGAAGATCTTAATGACCTGAATAATCGGGATTGTGTGGTTAATCACCCAGAGCCAGACATTCTGGAGGGTGAAGTCAGGTGGGCCTTAGGAAGAACTGCTGCCAGAAAACCTAGTGGAGGCAATGGGATTCCAGCAGAGCTATTCAAATTCTTAAAAGATGATACTATCAAAGTGCTGCACTCAATATGACAGCAAATTTGGAAGACCCAAGTGTCCACAGGACTGAAAAAGGTCAATCTTCATCTCAATTCCCAAAAAGGGCATTATTAAAAAATATTCAAACCACCAGACAGTTGCACTCATCTCCCACGCTAGTAAGGTTATGCTCAAAATCCTGTATGCTAGGCTTCAGCATTATGTGAACTGAGAACTTTCAGATGTTCAAGCTGGGTTTAGAAAAGGCAGAGGAATCAAAAATCAAATTGCCAGCTTTTGCTGGATCATAGAGAAAACAAGGGAATTCCAAAACAAAACAAAACAAAACATCTACCTCTGTGTCATTAATTGTGCTAAAAAGCCCTTGACTGTGTGGGTCATAATAAACTGTGGAAAACTCTTAAAGAGATGGGGGTACCAGGCGATTTTACCTGTCTTCTGAGAAACCAGTATCCAGTCAAGAAGCAAGAGTTAGAACCATGTATGGAAAAACTGAGTGATTCAGGATTGAGAAAGAAGTATGACATGCCTATTTATCGCCCCTCTGTTTATTTAACTTATACGCAGAGCACATAATGTGAAACACCAGGCTGGATGAGTTATAAGTTGGAATCAAGATTGCCAGGAAAAATATCAACAACCTCAGATATGCGGATGTTACCACTCTAATGCAAGAAAGTGGAGAGAAACCAAAGAATCTCTTGATGAGGGTGAAGGGGGGGAGTGAAAAAGCCAGCTTAAAACTAAATATTTAAAAGAAAATGTAAGATCATTGCATCTGGTCCCATTACTTCATGACAAATAGAATGGAAAATGGTGGAAACAGTGACAAATTTCCTCTTCTTGGGCCCTAAAATCACAGCAGATGGTGACTGCAGCCTTGAAATTAAAAGATAAGTGCTTATTGGCAGGAAGGTTATGACAAACCTAGACAGTGTGTTAAAAACAAAGACATCACTTTGCCAACAAAGGTCTGTATAGTTAAAGCCATGATCTTTCCAGTAGTCATTCACGGTTGTGAGAGATGGACCATAAAGAAGGCAGAGAGCTGAAGAATTGATGCTTTCCAATTGTGGTGCTGGAGAAGACTATTGAGATTCCTTTGGACAGCAAGGAGATCAAACCAGTCAATCTTAAAGGAAATCAACCCTGAATATTCATTAGAAGGACTGATGGTGAAGCTGAATCTCCAATACTCTGGCTACCTACTCTGAAGAGCTGACTCACTGAAAAAGATAATGATGCTGGGAAAGATTTAAGGCAGAAGGAGAAGGGGATGACAGAGGTTGAGATGGTTGGATATCACTGATGCAATGGACAGGAACTTGGGCAAACTCCAGGAGATTGTAAGGAATGGGGAAGTCTGGTGTGCCACAGTCCATGATGTCATGAAGAGTCGGTCATTGAGACTAGGTGACTGAACAACAATTTTAAGAGGAATAAGTTAGACAAAGTAGCTAGTCTTTTAACTTTAGATATGACTGTCCCAACTCAGAATAGTGTCTCTAGATGAGGCAAAGTGGTGTGCTTTCTGTGAAATAATTATCACTAACACATAGGTCTTAACCAACAATAGCTTTGATTCTCAAAAATGACCTTTTCTTAACTTCTTATAGCAGAAACCAATCAGCTATTTAAAAAAAAAAGCACTTCATGGAGGGCCTCAATAATTTTCCTAGGATGTAACTGAAAACAATTTAAAGCATTCTTCAGTCTGCATAATGTAATTAAATGCATCAACAATTCTCATCCTATTTAATCTCAATATTTAACTTCAAATTTATCTCATTTCACAAATGAACAAATAAAATGTTTGTAGGAAGGTATTATGTATGCTTGGATAAAAGATGTAAAGCCTCTTAAATATTTTATGTGCACGGACTAGGTTGCTTCAGTCTTGTCTGCCTCTTTGTGACCCTATGGATAGTAGCCTTCCAGGTTCCTGTGTACATGGGATTCTCCAGGAAAGAATATTGAAAGGGGTTGCCATGCCCTCCTCCAGGGGATCTTCCTGACTCAGGGAACGAACTGCATCACTTACGTCTCCTGCATTCACAGGCCGGTTCTTTACCACTAGTGCCACATGGGAAGCTCAATTAAATTCTATAAGAAAACATACTTGAATATAGTTTTTACAATGAAATATTCTATATTTATTAATAACTAAGAAGTTAAAATATTTAAATTATGCTTCACAATATCTACAGAACACAGACTATTCTGCAGTATAATATGTTTTATCATTTTTTCCTTTGTAACAGCCTTAAGTCATATAATAATGATAATAAGCATGTACAAATTATTCTAAATATATTTTCAAATCATTTTGCTATGATTGAGTACATAATGCCCCAAAATATTATTTTGTAATCCTAATGCTAGAAAATATTTTTCTCTTAGAGAAAAATATAATATACTCATTCAAAACTGTGCTATATTATCAAATTACTGAAATAAATATTGTCCCACTTTGTTCTCTATAGGGAACAATTCTAAATAGTTCCTGAATTTCAGCAGATTCTATGGTATTTAACAACACATGAATTCCATTTATATAGCATTTAAGAAATAGTTAATGCACTATGGTAGACACAAGTTGTTGTCCACTCAATATTAATTTCTTATTTTGCTGATCCTATCAGAATCCTGATTTTCTCAGGATAGCGACGTAACTCAGTTAAAAAGTTACATTTCCCAGCCTGCCTTCAGCTTCTGTCACCCAGTTCTGGTCAGTGAGACAAAAAGAAAAGGCCACCAGGAGGTTCTAGGAAGGTTTGATATCTCTATACATGTGCCAGGGGTTCCTCTTTCAGTCTTCTAGATTTAAGCACATATCTAATTGCTGGCAGTACAGTAGCTATTTTGTGATCATGCAACGAGCACACAGGTGAAAATCACATGCAAAAGATTGCTGAGCAAAAGGCTGGCAGGGTAGTCACTCTGGTTAGGTTATTTTTATGTACAGGCACATACAATGCTGGTAGCTGGGTCATTGTGAAATGTGCTTTGCAGGATGATAAATCACCTTGACAGCACAATGCACTGCCCAGGAAGGTGTAGAGCAGGCTGCCGAAATGACTTTTATTCCTCTCAATCCAAAATCCATGATCCACAGAACGCACATTGTTCTCTGTATATGAGTAGCCATTTTACAGTGTGAGGACCAGTGCTGAACTGGAAAAGGAAATTTGTCATGCTGACTTAAGTTAAATATCAAAAGTTATACTAATTGTTGATATTTATGAGATCAGAGAATGGAACCAAAGGTAGTTTTCTTTTATACTCCACTGGGAATGCATATTTGAAAAAAAAATTACTATCATCTTGAAGTTGCAAAGTATTTTAAAGACACTATAGATGTCTGATAACTCTCTTCACTAGCAACGATATCTTCATGCCCTATTGACATGACTAAAATTAATAATATCTGTTCAGTTGAATTGCTTTCTGTATAGTTCTCATGAAAAAAGTCATAGATTAGTGTTCTGTGTTAGTCAGTTGAACTGTTTGTTATAGCCTTAAATGGATCTATATAATTGAACTGGCTTAAATTGAACACTTAAGTAAATTTCACAGTATGTAAATTAAACTTAAATAAAGCTAAACAAGCCGACAAAGAAATGAAATGAATTGAATATGTTTTTCACAAATATTAACTTCTTGTAACAAAATTTACTAGCTATTACCAGGAAGAGAGAAAAATAATCTCATTAACTATAAAATGTAAATGATAGGAAATGATAGGAATCAGTGTTGGTTAATTATAGCATGTTTTATACCATTCCTTCCTGGTTTAAAAAAAAAATCACATAGGTTTATCTTTTTTTATACTTCACTCTGTGTATCCTGCTTCTCAGTAGTTGCAGAAAAGGTCAGAAACTAATATATTGGTATCTCGAGTCCTATTATATTAGCTCCATGATCATTAATTTTTGAACATTGAATAGATGGTCGACAGAAAGTATTCCAGTTGTTTTGTTTATACTGTGAACCTAAATAAGCATCATCTGTGGAGTACAATCACCAAGCAATTCAATTTTCATCCATATATTTATATTTATTCTAAGAGGCTGTTTATTCCCCAGAAATATACTACCATTCCATTGACTTCCTTAAGATTTTCCCCTAATCAAATATCTTAGATATTAAAATGAAATCTAGACTACCTTAGGATAATATTATTTCTGTCATCTGTCTGTCTGTCTATCTATGTATCTATCAACCATCAACTTCTGTATTTCAGCCAAGTATGATTTGTGCATTTTTTTCGAGTTAGACTATTATTCCCTTCAGGCTAATCCTTCCAAGACAGACTCCTCCAATTCTGGTTGGTTCCCTGTAGTCTTTAGTCAAAACCAACTTCTTTGATCTTTACATTCCCTCTTTGTAGATCTCATAAAACATGAAAAATATAACTTCTGCTCACGTATTACTTTTCCTCTACTTTGAGAGCTCCCTTTTTATAAATCTAATAAATTTGAGATGTAAAACTGTGTAAGTTAAAGATATACATTGTGTAACTTTGATACATTTACCTATTTAATATGAATGTAATACAGTGATATTTGTCACATAACATAAATATGGTTCTATAGTATCTATATTCAGTATCCTGTGTATTGAATTCTCTAGGGATTATTTACTACTTGGTATAAGTTTGTACTCTTAAAGATCATCACTCTTATCCCCTCAGCTCCCCCATCCCAGTAACCACTGCTTTACTCCCTTTCTTTTAAAAATTTTGTGCTTTTAAATTTTACATATAAATGATGTCATGACAGCTCTTTTAATGTGTGGACATGACTATGTTTTTGTTGCTCTCTAAACCAGATCCCACATAGTGCCTTATTCTTGGAAATAAGTTTCTAATATCTTTACTGAGGAAATATATTATCTAATTTTAACTATAAGTTTATAAAAGTTTGGTAGAAAAATGATCTATTTTTATTAGAAATTTGATTTTTTTTTTTTTTTTTTTGGTAATTATTGGGCTTCCCTGATAGTTCAGTTGGTAAAGAATCTGTCTGCAATGCAGGAGACCCCAGTTCGATTCCTGGGTTGGGGAGATATACTGGAGAGGGCGTAGGCTACCCACTCCAGTATTCTTAGACTTTCTTTGTGGCTCAGCTGGTAAAGAATCCACCTGCAATGTGGGAGTCCTGGCTTTAATCCCTGGGTTGGGAAAATCCTCCTGGAGAAGGGAAAGGCTACCCACTCCAGTATTCTGGCCTGGAAAATTCCATGGACTGTATAATCCATGGGGTCATGAAGAGTTGGACATGACTGAGCATCATGTAATTTGTAAAAAAAATTACAAATTTGATTTTTTTGTAATTATTATTATTTTTATTATACTTTCTAACATTTGACCCATCTTTGGTCTTCTATAAACATCTTTTTATTTTTATTTTTCTATTCCTGTCAGGCAGGTAACCTTCTAGTTTATGATCCTTTTCAAAGGAATGGCAGAAAATGAGTATGTAACTGCTGTTAGAGGACCAAGTATTTGAGGGCATCATCATAAAAAAATCATTAGTGAGTTGCAAGATAACAGAGAAAATTATTCCTGAGAAATGAAAACTCATTTTACATCTATATAGTTGAAAAATGAATTCCTAAAATTGAAACTCCTTGATAATTTCCATCACTCATCTCTATGTCTTCCATAAGAATTCCAGCAGAATTCCCAGGTGGCTCAGTGGTAACGAAGCCACCTGCCAATGCAGGAACCTGAGGATACACAGGTTCGATCCCTGGGTCAGGAAGATCCCCTGGAGGAGGAAATGACAGCTTCTTTGGTATACTTGCTGGGAAAATCCTATGGACAGAGAAAACTGGCTGGCTGCAGTCCAGGAGGTTGGAAAGAATCAGACACAGCTGAGCAACTATGCACAAAAATGCACAAATGATTTACATGTCATGTGACAAGTACATGATGACACCATATTTATAGAAATATGATTCATGAAGTGTGGTTTCCAAAATAACCAGAATTTCTAATGTAACTCTCATTTTATGTTATTACCATAATTTAACATAATTATTTTATTTTTCCAAAAGGTTCTTCTCTTTCACTTATTGAATTTAGACAAGTTGAACATGTGGATCAGAAAAGAATAATTAAGTTATGATCTTTAATATTCTTTGTTTTTTCTGTTTTTTTCCTTTCTCTCATTTTCTTTTCCTTTGATCTTATGTGCCTAATTCTTCCAACCTTTTTCCATAAGCCTCTCTTTTAAATGTTAAATAAATGGCTAAAGCTGCCATTCCCTGCAGAGTGGGAAGAAAACTGCTGTCCCCAATATTCTTCTGAAGTTTCAAATAGAAGCAGGGAAGAAGCCTCTTCTCTGATTTCTAGGTCCTAATTCCAATTTTAGTTCTTAGGGCTACTGTCTTCAGTCTACTTCTACTGGAGAACAAAATCACCACTCCATTACCCAAAATCTGCTAACATAGGATCTTGGAGGAACTAAAATTTTTGAAGGTTGAGAAAGTGTGGGAGGTAATTATGACTCAAGAAAAATAAATAACTTGAAACAGGAAAATAAATATTCCATATTCTTCATTAATCTGTCTCATTGGAAATTTCAACTGCCATTTTATTTCAAAGAAGCCCCAATTTCCCTCACTCTTTGAGCCATTTTTTTGGTTTGTTTATTTGTTTCTATCTTCTCAACACCTTTGAATGTTCCACAGAAATGGGATTTTTTTTTTTTTATTATGCAGATAAATACGGACCTTTTTTTTTTTTTTTTTTTTACAATTTTGTTCATCTGACTCCTACAAGAAGGTTTACCCTTTCTCCAAGTAACAGTACGGTATGGATTATTTTCTTCTAAGAGAAGATGCACATTGATCCCTGGGTTGGAAACATTCACTGATGAAGGGAACGACTACCCACTCCAGTATTCTTGCCTGGGAAATCAAATGCACAGAGCAGCCTGGTGGGCTACGGTTCATGGAGCCACAAAGAGTTGGACACAACAGAGTGCACTCAGACCACAATCAGTCAGTTCAGTCGCTCAGTCATGTCTGAGTCGCTGTGACCCCATGGACTGCAGCACGCCAGGCCTCCCTGTCCATCACCAACTCCTGAAGCTTGCTCAAACTCATGCCCAGCAAGTCCATGATGCTATCCAGCCGTCTCATCCTCTGTTGTCCCCTTCTCCTCCCATCTTCAAACTTTCCCAGCATCAGCGTCTTTTCCAAAGAGTCAGTTGTTCGCATCAGGTGGCCAAAGTATTGGAGGTTCAGCTTCAGCATCAGTCCTTCCAATGAATATTCAGGACTGATTTCCTTTAGGATGGACTGGCTGAATCTCCTTGCAGTCCAAGACTCATACACACATACAAAAGAGAAGAAAAGAGAAGAGAGGAAATTTTTAAAAGAAGAAATTGTCCTTCTCTCACACAGATATGTGTTAACCTTCTTTTAAAACATATACATTTCCCATTTTGTCAATGAAATATTTCCCCAAATATGCATGACTTAGACCTTTTATTATCTTAGCAACATTTCTCATCCTCTTCTGTATCTACTACCAGTTATTTCTGTGTATAGTAATTTACTCACTACAGTCATTATTTATCCTCTTTGTATTTCTTGATCCTTGCTTGTTTCCTCCTTCACTTTTTTTCTTTTTCCCCTCACTGGATTGCTCCACTTTAGTCAGTAAAATTTCATCTGATTTTCTTTTAAAAGGATTTTGTAATTTTTTCTCTCAATCTGATGTTAACTAAAGAGTTTCACAGAATGAGAATTATAAAGAAACTGCTATGATCTCAACAAAACCCATGCACTTTTCTTGGGAGAAAAATAATAAAAGCCCTTCCTATTGGGAAAGATCAGGTACAGGAATACATGCACAGCTCTGGGAATCCACCAAAAAGTACTGACGGACAAGCTTTCTTGTGGGCACATCCGTGTTTGCAAAAGACTCATCAGAGACTGTCGTCCCTAGTTTGTGAAGCATTCATCCAAAACAGAAGTAAGTTTGGTGTTAAGAGATGAGGGCTTTGTGGTCCCAAACCTTCGCTGTGAAGAAACTGTATACAAACTAAAATAAAAGCAAATAAAAAACAAAAATAAAAGCAAATCAAAGCATAAACAGCTTTGAAAAGCTCTCTACTATCTGTCTACTGATAATATTATACATATTAGAAATTATGGCATAATTAGTAGAAATATTATATATGTGTGTGTGTGTGTCAGCATCAGACACAGTTATCATCAACAACTGAAATTTGTTCCACATTCTTGAAGCATTTATTCATATATTCATTGTGTGAATAAATGTTTATGATGCATTATAGGTGGCATTTCCTATGCTAGCTGAGCATTTATAGTTTGACTTAACGGTTTTATTGACATAGCCCCTACACACTCAAAGTGCTCAGTTCCCTCTGATAGCACAACTTGAAAACAAATCCGGGAACGGTAGTATGCCTGCCAAGATGGTTCATTGTTGTTTACATCCCTTCAGTCCTGCCAAACACTGGCGAACTGACTGCTAGATGTAGCTGGTTGGTAGGGGTGATGGACCCAAAGGAATAGTTCTTTGTTTAAGGCATTTGACAACCTTATGTAAATAAAATCAATAATATTAATGCTTTGGGCTTCTCAGAGTTTATTTAAGAGCCATGAGAGTGGAGTTACTCATGGAAACCATTTAATTTTCAAAATTAATTGTTCTCTTCTCAATACTTCTTTTTTAAAATTAATATTTATTGGAGTATAGTTGCTTTACAATATTGTCTTAGCTTCTACTGTACAGTAAAATATATCAGCCATCCATATACATATAGCGCCTCCCTTTTGAATTTCCTTCCCATTCAAGTCACCAGAGTGCATTAAGTAAAGTTCCCTGTATTACAGAATATGTTCTCATTAGTTACCTATTTTATATATGGTATCAGTCCTGGATGCTTGGGCTTCATTTGTGGCCCAGCTGGTCAAGAATCAATCTGCAATGCAGGAGACCTGGTTTGTTCCCTGGGTTGGGAAGATCCCCTAGAGAAGGAAAAGGCTACCCACTCCAGTATTCTGAACTGGAGAATTCCATGGACTATATAGACCTTGGGGTCGCAAAGAGTCAGACACAATTGAGCGACTTTCACTTTCACTTTTCATCAGAACTGTATGTGTGAATTCCCATCTCCCATTTCCTCCCATCACCCTCCTTTCCCCCTCATTATCAATATATTTGTTCCCTACGTCTGTGTCTCTATTTCTGCTTTGCAGATAAGATTATCTATACCATTTTTCTAGATTTCACATTCATGCATTAATATATGATGTTTGTTTTTCTCTTTATGATTTACTTCACTTTGAATGGCATGCTCTAGATTCACTCACATCTACAAATGACCCATTTCCCCCCTTCTATGGATAAGTAATATTACATTGTATATATGTACCACTTCTTTATCCATTTCTTTGTGTGAACATTTAGGTTGCTTCCATGTCCTGGCTACTGTAAATAGTGCTGCTATGAGCATTGAGGTACATGTACCTTTTTGAATTCTGGTTTTTCTCTAGGCGTATACCCAGGAGTGAGATCACTGCTTAAGTGTATAGCTTTTGATCTGGAGCTTCAGTTCTCAATCTTTATGTTGCCTCAACATCTTTTAGTACTCATATTTATAATGTGTTCTCTTTGGGGATATTAAAAATGGTCATTCTCAGTGGATGAAAGAGAGAAAGCATTGGCGAGTAGGGCAGAAAAATAGAATACTCAATAAGAATAACTTACTGATACATGAAAGCTAAAGTTCTTCATTTCTTTTATTATCTCTTTCCCAATGAACTATCCCAGTATACTATTTGTGGGCTACTGCAATCAAATCATGACTTTCAATAACTATATTTATATATGAAAAGTGGCATGACACAGTGGAAAGTGTTAATGGTTGTGTCTTCAGAAAAGTAATTTATTCTCTCTGAGCCTCTATTTTATCATCTTTAAAACGAACAAACCAATGAGTACCTTACATGATTACTTTAGAGATGAGAGGAAATACATTCCCAATATCCTGGATAATTCCTAATATTTGCTTGCAGTTATGATTTATATATCCATTTTGATGAATGTAGCTATTATTTATATTCTATATATGAATACACTATATTATTCTTGAAAGAAACATACCTATCTTGCTTTTGTTTATTCACACCTCCTAGCAAATGACATTTAAGTGTCTAGAACATGTCTATTGCCACTTTGTGTTATGTGTATTTTACCATAAAAGGGAAACAAATATCTGTTGCTTTAAATTTAATTTTCTCATCTCTTTAAAATGTTCCTTACCTTTGATACAATTTTCCAATTGTTTGTACATGCTCCATTGAATATCACTGGCGGTGTTTGCGCCATGCAAGTGCCGCACAGATGTTCTAAGCAAGCAAGTGGAGTTTGATTTGTAACTCCCATTCATAGGATAAGTTGTACAGTATTATACACTCAGAAGCTAAATAATTTTGATGGGGCATAATTTAATGACTGCTTTAGGAAAAACAAATAAATCTCTTTTTTTTTTTTCCAGAGGTAACTAGGACAGGGATAGCTCCAGGAAAAAAATGTTGTAAGAGTACATCAATTAATAGCTAGAACAAATTTAACATGCAAAATGTTTTTGGTCTAAAAACTTATCTTCATACAAAATATAAATAAGAAATTTTGCTAATTCCTCTCAAATTCTTCCAAAAGACTGAAGAAGAGGGAAGAAGTAGCCACAGCAGTCAGATAAGAGAAGGTGTTTCTAATTGGAAGGGCAGAAGTAAAATTGTCACTATATGCAGATGACATGATACTCTATATAGAAACCCTAGGGATTCCACACAAAAAGTCCTAGAACTGCTAAATGAATTCAGCAAGGTAGGATATGAGATTAATATAAAGAAATCAGTTGTATTTCTTTATACTAACCATGAAGTAGCAGAAAGAGACTATAAACAAACAATATCTTTTAAAATTGCACCAAAAATTAAAATACTTAGAAATAAACCTGAGTAAGAAGGTGAAAGACTTATACGCTGAGAACCATAAAACATCAATAAAGGACATTAAAGATGATTCAAAGAAATAAAATTATATTTCATGCTCTCAGATTGAAATAATATTGTTTAAATGGCAATACTACCCAAAGCAATCTACAGTTTTAACGTGATCCCTATCAAATTACCCATGACATTTTCCACAGAACTAGTGCCAATAATTCTAAAATATAGACGGAAACATACAAGACCCAGAATTGCCAAAACAATCCTGAAGAAAAAGAACAAAGCAGGAGGCATAACCCTCCCAGACCTCAGAAAACACTGCAAACCTAGAGTGATCAAAACAGTGTGGTAATGATACAGAAATAAACATATAGATTAATAAAACAGAATGTAGACTCAAGAAATAAATGCATAAACCTCTGGTCAATTAATCTTCCACAAAGAAGGCAAGAATATACAGTGGGGAAAAAATGGTTTCTTCAGAAAGTCATGCTGGGAAAGTTGAACAGCTCATGCAAATCAATCAAGTTAGATTATAGTTAGAATATAGTCCCACAACATACACAAAAATAAACTCATAATGGCTTAAAGACTTAAATATAAAATAAGACACTATAAAACTTCTAGAAGAAATCATAGACAAAGCATACTCTGACATAAATTGTACCAATGGTTTTTTTAGGTCAGTCTGCCAAGGCAATAGATATAGAATAAAAAACTAAACCAACAGGACCTAATCAAATTTACCAGCTTTTGCATATCAAAGAAAACCATTAAAAAGCAAAAAATACAAACAAAAAAACCCAGCCTACAAAATGGGAGAAAATATTTGAAAATGATGTGACTGAAAAGTGCTTAATTTCCAAAATATATGAACAACTCATACAACTCAACAATAAAACACAAACAACTCAATTGAGAAATGAGTAGAAGACCTAGACTTTTCTCCAAAGAAGATATACAGATGGTCAATAGACACATGAAAAAATGTTCAGTACTGCTAATAATTAGAGAAATGCAAATAAAAACTGCCATAACATACCACCTAACATGAGTCAGAATGACCATCACGAAATTGTCTACAAATATAATAAATGCTGGAGAGGATGTGGAGAAAAGGAAATCTTCCTCCACTGGAAGTTGGTGTAGCTACTATGGAAAACAGTATGAGATTTTCTCAGAAATCTTAAACTAGAATTACCATATAATTCAGCAGTCCCACTCCTGGGCATATATCTAGAACACAATTAATACAAAAAGTGCATGCAGCTCATATGCTCATAGCAGCACTGCTCACAATAGCCAAGACACAGAGGCAACCTGATTGTCCCACGATATGAATGGATAAGGAAGACGTGGTACCTATGTACAACAGATTGTTGTTGTGTTGTGTTAACCACTCAGCCATGTCTGACTGTTTGTGACCACATGGACTGTAGTCTACCAGGCTCCTCTGTGCATGGAATTCTCCGGGCAAGATCACTGGAGTGGGTTGCTATTTCCTTCTCCAGCAACAGATACTACTCACCTATTTAAAAAAAAAAAGAAATGATACCACTGCAGCAACATAGATGCAACTAAAGATTATCATCCTAAGTGGAGTAAGTCAGAAAGAGAAAGACAAGTACCATATGATATCACTTATATGTGGAATCTACAATATGGGGCAATTAACCTATCTACAGAACAGAGGCAGATTCACTGACATAGAGAACAGACTTGTGTTTACCAAGGTGGGGGAAGGTAGGGGAGAAATGGACTGGGAGTTTCAAGTTCCCAGATGCAAGCCATTACATACAGAATGTATGAACAAGGTACTGCTATATAGACCAGGGAACTATGTTAAATATCCTGGAATGGAAACAAATAGTAAAAGAATATATATGTATACCAGAGTCAATGTTCTACATAGCAGAAATTAGCACAACTTTGTAAATCAACTCTATTTCAATAAATATATAAGGTATATCTCCAGGATCTGGAGTGTGCTCCTTAGTGGAAAGACTTGGAATCAGCAAACTAAGGTCTGGATCCTGATTTTACTTATTTTTAGGCAGTATAATTTGGAAATGTCATTTAGTCTTTCACAGACCCATGTGCAGGATATTTTGAGTAAGACAACATTAGTGAGAATATACAGTCCAATATAAAACATGAGTGTGTTAAGAGACTGAAGACATGTGTATAATCAGTGAATATGCCCATGCACACATACATATATCTGTACTGAATAGAGGCTGAATTAACCTGTTAAATAAAATCCCTGAACACTGAAATATTTATATATTAGAAAAACAAAGGTTATCAGGTGGGATAGAACTCATGCAGTATTTCAGGACAGAGGGAATGTTTATTAGGGTCCAGCTAGTGTTCTACTCTGCAACTGTTGAAAAGGAGAGGGTCTCACATATTCTGGAACCTCTGTAGAGAAGACTTAATTATGTTTGGGACCCTAACGGAAGAGAAACAGACTGACATGACTGTCCTAAGGAATGTATATGATGGAAACTGATTATATCCTATTCTAAGAACATTCATTTCCTGATCATGTTCTGATATTTCACCTTCAAGTCAAACCCTAGATGGTGAGCACCCCTCTAAACTCCAAAGGGTACAATCACCTATCATGAACCCTTCAAGAAACATTGAAACATACACATTTAGAATTCTGTCTCTCCCTCTCCCCTCTTTTCCAAGAATTGTTGTTTATATAGTTACATTGTTTTATTTTAATTTCACAGTTATCAAAAACTGTTCAAATTTTTCATGGATGGAAATTATGACTACTTCCAAGCTTTACTATACTGCTTTCTATTTACAATATTCTCCTCATACAATGACTTTGGATTTATGGTAATTTTTGACTCATGTCATAATTTCAAACATATAAATATTTAAAGATAACTTTTGAAAATATCTTATTATTTATTGAGTCAGATTAAACATGTGCAACACCAAAAACCACTGTCTTCAAGCTAGGGCCTTTTCTCAGGAGTAACCATTCACACCACTGTGTCAGTTTTCTTCTGATGATTTTCCATAGTATCATAAGAAGATATTGTCATATTTGTAAATAAACCTTCAATAAAATGAGCTATATTTTATAGCTTGTTAATGCCCTGACTAGGAGAATAGAATTTTTAAAGTGATACATTAAGAATTCAGATATAAACCACTTAAGATAACCAATATGCCTACAGTCCAAATGAATACATTTTTAATACACAATTTTACATTTGGGATACAATTTAAATAATGTATCAGTTTTATGCTCTATTAACTTGAATTACATGAAATATGCAACTGAGATTGATCTTTAGCTGATCATTCTCATTCCAATAAATTATATGAGATTTAATTTCCCTTGTATCTGAAAAAGTCAGAGAATCACCTGGAGCAATTGCCCAATACTGGGATATATGCAGGAGGGAAATTACATTTTTTGAACATAAAACAAGTGTTATTTTCTACTTTCCTGAATATTTTCTTCTTTTTAAAAATAATACTTGTTTCAATTAAAACTTCAAATTATTGCTCTAACTTGAGTAAAAGCAAAATCACTCATAAGATTCATTTCAACGAATTCATTCATTCAGTCAGTATTTCTTGCTTGCCCTGTATGTGCAAGACTCTAAAATATTAACTTTCCTTCCTTTAATTTATTCTGTTAATGGAATAAATTCAGGGTCTAAATTGCTGACAGCATCTTCCTTCTCTGATTTTCAAAAAATATTACCAGGAAACAAAAATAAAACTGGTGCCCAGAATTATTTAAATTAACAATACCCATCATATTTTCATATATTCAATCTTATTTGAAGTCACTTTATAAATAGTAAATACGTTCAGTCTTATTGAGAACAACTGGGTGTCTCCTGTGATCTCTTTGTAGAGGATAAATCATGTTCAAAACCAGATTCAACTGAAAAATGTTTCAGTGGTGACAGCATTTAGAAAAATTCAGCTCTCTGTCACTAAAGCTTATGTTGATTATGCAATATACCTGCATTCTGTGTATCGTATCTTTGCCCATAGAGTACGTTGACACTTAAAATTCCTTCTAAGTTTATCATAAATATATTTTAAACTCCAAGTTTTAAAAATAGTGTTTAGAGGATTATTTACATGAAAGCTTTAGAGAGGTGGAAAAATCTATACTTAAGCTAATGGTCTTTATTAAAAATAAATTAAATTCTATGGAATCATGACTACCATAGCCTATTAAACCATTTTTAGATCATAACAAAGGAGCAATGAGACTTATTTGTCCCATAAGATATTTATAATGAACTAAGAATATGGTTACCCCATGGATGAAAATTCTAGTTAACTGAAACACAAATGGTCTACAGTTACCTAATTTTTGAAATCTATGAAATAAAACAATTGATTTGCTTTAGTAATTAGTCTTTTCTGTGGGGATATGTAAAACTACTGGTTAGCAAAACTCCCTCAAATTCCAATCAAAATTCTAGGTTTTCATTTGCTTCCAGACCTCCAATTTACAGAGACAGTTATTTGAATGAGATGTAACATGGCATGTTCTTTGAAATCCAGACATGATCTGAAAAAAAGAAAAAAAACAAAATGAGTGGTGAGCTCTGAGAAACAGATTTTGCATAAGTGAGCCTATATTCCAATGATAGGGTTGTGTTTCTTCTCTGGCATACATTCCTCATGTGACCAATTAAATCTGTTCTTGACCCTCAGCTTCAATTTTATTGCCTTTGAAATGGGAATAAAAATGCCTGTCTTCATTTGCTGTCAGGATAGATGTGGATATTAAAAATCTTACACACATGGACACACATGCAGGATCATACACATGTATAGCTTTATGTGTTCTAAGGAATTATCCTTATCACATCATTAAATTGCATTAAAGCAGTGCTACAATGTATGTTCTAAATAAATGTGTGGAAATAGGATTCTTATTTGACCACAGGTAAACAGCTGTGCAATCAACCGTATTTTGACTTGTATGTTTGAGGCTGTGGTAGAGCTTTTGATTGGTGATGTTGAAGGTGAACTCACTTCTTGAAGGTGTTTATCTGCCTCACATAAGAAAATTCAACTTTGGTTGCATTTGAAGTTAAAGGTAGCTCTACATGCCACTTGCAATAAATTCTGACTTCGATTCTTAAGAGTTGAAGCTATCCAAAATGTCAATTCAGGGAGCACTAACTTGGTCCTGATTACAGACCCAGGATGCTGATTGCCATGAGAAAACCTGTGTCATGGGCAAACCCATGTGTTATTGCCAAGGAAGGAGCAATAATTGCAATTTTATGACTGTTTGTATAACTGATTGTCAGGGGGAAAAAAAGTGTCACATTTTTAGGCTTTCAGTATATTCTAAATTTTATAGGGAGTAGACAAGCTATTTCTGTTACATAAGCACATCAGTGATCATTCATTTGGTTCCTTTTTGAATAGCAAGATGATATTTAACAAGGAAGAGCCTTGCATCCTTAGAGTTAACACTGCAGTGATATTTTTAAAAGTATCTTTTGTAGCAAACATACAACATGACCACAATTTATGCCCCTAATGTGCACTTGTTCAATAGAAAAATCATTAGTTTGGAGACAGAAGGTCAATGCAGAAAAAGAAAATAATTATGAGTGTATCCTTCTAGCAAATTGCAGCACTGTTCTGTATGCACACACACAGAGCCCTGAAGCTATAATTCTATCACCCGTCCATTTCACACATGCATGCATGAGTGTGTGTGCACACTGTCACACACTAGGAAAGAGGTATTTTGTTGTACCACAGGCAATCAAGTGGAATAAAGGACGAGGCTCTGGGTTCAATCAGTACAAATTACCTGAGGCCTGCTCTGTTTCAGGTTCTGTCCTAAGTGCTATTGTACACTGTTCCCAAACATAGCAAGATTGCCTTTCCTCTTCTTTTTTTACAATTTTCTTTCTTTCTTTATTTATATTTTTGGCTGTACTGTGTCTTTGTTGCTGCACAAGGGCTTTCTCTATTTGCAGAGAGTGGAGACAACTCTCTAGTTTCAGCGTATGGGCTTATATTGGAGACTCTTCTCTTGCTGTGGAGCATGAGCATCAGGTCCATGGGCTTCAGTAGTTGTGGCACATAGGCCTACTGACCTGTGGCATGTGGAATCTTCCTGGACCAGGGATTGAACCCAGGTCTCCAGAATTAGCAGGCAGATTTTTATCTACTGGACTACCAGGCATTGTTGTGCTAAGTCGCTTCAGTTGAATGTGACTCTTTGTGACCCTATGGACTGTAGCCTGCCAGGTTCCTCTGTCCATGGCAATTCTCCAGGCAAGAATGCTGGAGTGTGTCTGCCACCCTCCTCCAGGGGATCTTCCTGACCCAGGGATTGAACCTGTGTCTTTTATATCTCTTGCATTGACAAATGGGTTCTTTACCACTAGCACCATCATCTTCTGTTTTTTGTTGTTGTTGTTGTTGTTGTTTTTAGGGAAGTCTTCTTTTCCCTTGATATAATTTCTCTTCTAGATATCCTTCTTGAAGTGTTTCCTGTCTTCTGACCTTACTACATTATGTCCTCCACTGTACATAGTTGACCTTGTCATTCCTTTATTCAACAAATATTCATTAACATTCAATAAACACTCACTAACAATCATCTCCCACAAAGTGTCAGAGACTCCAGTAGGCAATAAAATAAAGGTAAAGATTACCACCACCCCCCAACCATACATACACACAAAGAGATTAATTATAAATTAACTCAAGAATCTATGTATTGGATATTACAGCAATATTGATCTGGGGTGAACTTGGCCTGTAGTGGATTGAAATCACTGGATTTCAATTCCCAGCCAGAGATTGAGGTCAGGCCATGGCAGTGAGAGAGTCAGTCCTAACCACTAGACCAGTGGTCAGTGACAAGGCCCTGTCCCTTTGGCTTTGCAGAAAAGAATTCCCACAAAGACAGCAAGTAGGGAAATAAGTGTTTATTAGGAGGAAAAAGTATAGTATCTATAGAGAGACACATGGGTGAACTCAGAGAGAGAGTACTGCCCTCAGAGTAGTTTAAATCACTTTTTGGGGGCGTTTCTTCTGGATTTCCTTTGGCCAGTCATTTTGATTTGTCTGATTCTGAGTCCATTTGGTATACCGTACGGTCGTCCCAGGTGTGTGTGTGTGTGCACATGTGTCAATCAAGATGGATTCCAGCAAAGAACTCTATGGGTAGACTTGACATCACTCTCCTTTGGACCTCTAAGGAGCTTTCTAGTTGGGAAAGCTTCTTTGACTTCGAGAGTGAGAACTATGTGGCCTCTTATCTGGGCAGGGCCTAGCCTCCTCTCTCAATTGTCCTGCTATTGATATTTTAGAGTTCCTATCCACAGAAAATGAACTCCAGTTGCTTACCATGTGGGGAGAAGGGCATCTATTGCCTCAATATGATTGCTAAGCAAGTGAAATATGGACTCAAGAATAGTAAATATCTATTGATATTTATGAAAGTTTGCATTTTGTCTTCTTTAAAACTTTCTGTATCTGCTTTAAAGTATGTCCCAATTATTTGTTAATATTTTCTTGCCACATAAGCTACAAAATCAAAATGATGGGCATATGGAGAAGGTACTTTTGGTTATCACTTTCCATTATTTAATTTTATTTTTTATAAAATATTTGACTGTTTCCTTAAGAGAGTTTTGGTTACCCTCTCTATACTGTTCAGTCACCATTGCTCAGAATAGAATTTAAAATAGCAGACAGTTGTGGGGAGAATGCACAGCTTGAAAAAATAGCCTGAAAAAATTAACTATACCCTTACATATTGAGGAGACTGGGCCTACCAGTCTCCTGATGTGAAATTCGTTCTCAGTCCTGAAGACTGAGTTGTGATTGTGTGTCAATTTTTGTTAATCTGTGTGTATGCACATGCTTATGAATGCAAAGTGTGCAAAAAATTAAAATAGGCAACTATCTTAAATGTGAACTGGATTAGAAAAAAATTGAACCAAAATTTGACCCAGATTTCTCAGCTTCAACTTTCCTGGTAACATTTCCTAGAGACATCATCCAATGATATTTTTAATCACATATGACCAATATTTTGAAACAAAATTATAGTTTAGGAAAGATTTAAATAAAATGCTGAATTGAGATACCAGTAATGAATATGGAGGGAGGAACACATTACTAATTATGTGGAAATAATAAAATATTTTCCAATTAGAAATCCCAAGAAAAATGCACTTTATATGGTTTCAAAAATTTTAACTATATTTTTATTTTTAAAAATATCAAGTTGATTTCAATTATCTTACACAATTTCTAAGAATATTTATTGCTTGAAATTGAAAAATATGGTTTACCTTTTACTGATTCTGAAGGTGGAGTTTTAGAGTTAGTATGAATTTAAAAAACAAGTAAAAGAATTGTTATTGAAATAATTATATGTTTTGAAACTTGATTTAAAAAAAAATGTTGCTTATAAACACTCTCTGAACTTCTTAGATGGTTCAGATGTTTTATAGTGCCCTTGCTTCTTTGAATGTTTTCTATTTTCAATGAATTTTATACCAATGATTAATAAAGCAGTCTGTAGTTCAATAATGTAGATACAAGCTTAGAATCTGCAATACTTGAGATCATATAATCATCAACTTTTGATATTACAGGTATAATCTCTTCCCTTAACCAAATTGTACTAACATAGAAGTGACTTTTGTGTATATTTGTGTGCTTCAGTCGGTCAGTCATGTCTGACTCTTTGTGACCCCATGGACCTCTGTCCATGAGCCCATCAGGATCACCAGGATCCTTTGTCCATGGGGATTCCCCAGACAAGAATATTGGAGTGGGTTGCCATGACCTCCTCCACAGCATCTTCCCAAACCAGGGATAGAACCCACGTCTCCCATATTGTAGGCAGAATCTGTACATCTGAACCACCAGAGAAGCCCAAGAATACTGGAGTGGGCAATTGCTATCCTTCCTGAGGGGATCTTCCAGACCAAGGAATTGAACAGGGGTCTCCTGCGTTGCAGGCAGATTCTTTACCAACTGAGCTACCGGGGAAGTCTCCTTTTGTGGATATTGAATCACTTTTCAACCTTAAGATGAATTGTCTTTGATGAACTGAAATGGACAAAGCCTTCCATTTTTTTCCAAATTAAATTAGTACCTAGTATGTTTAATTTATCTATAATAATGTCTTAATTAAATACACATTATTTTCTAGAAAAATAGTACGATTTATTTTTCTTCGTTTTTTGTTATAATACTTTTAATACACCAACAATTTTCTCCACAGATTCTTTTCTCTAACTGCAGGTGATTCTTGATTGGGTGTTCTTGGTGGAGAAAACATTTATGATATTTCTGGCTGTAATTTTAAGCCCCCTATTATTTTTTGAAACAAGGATGATGATTGTGATTTTGTGAATTTGAAATACAGTGAATTCTGCTATAAAGATTATTTTCTAGACAAAAATGTATTCCAATTTGGTAATTTTCACGTAATACCAATTCTGCATGTATTTATGCACTATTTTTAGAGAAGGAAATGGCAACCAACTCCAATGTTCTTGCCTGCAGAATTCCATGAACAAAGGGGCCTGGCAGGCTACAGTCCATGGGATTGCAAAGAGTCGGACATGACTGAGCAACTAACACACATGTACTATTTTATCCACAAGAAACACTAGGTGAATACAAAATACTGCATCCTACTGAATACATAAAAGGTGCACGTATGCACATTGCAGACATCTATCAGCCATCTCACAGCATTTATAATGAACTCCATACCCACATCAGGTGCTACAACTTTCCCATCTGATTTCAGAGAATGCTCTCTTCATCACTTCACAGTTATCAAATTGCAACTCTTCCAACACCCACTTTCATGTACAAACATCAGTTTTTTTCAAGAAAAAGTGCTATATTTACTGCAGTATTGCATTTTTTAAGCATTTAGGAGGTATAAACAATTTTCACTAAGTTCCTAATTTGTAATTTACTAAGTAATTGACAACTTTCTGATTATTTTTCCCATCTAGATAAAGCTATAATTTACATATTTCTAGAGATTTTGATTATTCTTGTGAACATCAGTTCAGTTCATTCACTCAGCCATGTCCAACTCTCTGTGACCCCATGAACTGCAGCATGCCAGGCCTCCCTGTCCATCACCAACTACTGGAGAATTGCTCAACCTCGTGTCCATGGAGTCAGTGATGCCATTCAACCATCTTATCCTCTGTCATCCCCTTCTCCTCCTGTCTTCATTGTTTCCCAGCATCAGGGTCTTTTTCAATGAGTCAGTTCTTCACATCAGGTGGCCAAAGAATTGGAGTTTCAGCTTCAGCATCAGTCCTTACAATGACTATTCAGGACTGATTTCCTTTAGGATTGACTGATTTGATATCCTTTCAGTCCAAGGAACTCTCAAGAGTCTTCTCCAACACCACAGTTCAAAGGCATCAATTCTTCAGCTGTCAGCTTTCTTTATGGTCTGACTCTCACACCCATAGATGACTACTGGAAAACCCATAGCTTTGACTAGACAGGCCTTTGTTGGCAAAGTAATGTCTCTGCTTTTTAATATGCTGTCTAGGTTGGTCATAGATTTTGTTCCAAGGAGCAAGCATCTTTTAATTCCATTGCTTCAGTCACCAGTGATTTTGGAGCCCAAGAAATAAAGTCCCTCACTGCTTACATTGATTCCTCATCTATTTGCCATGAAGTGATGGAACTGGATGCCATGATCTTAATTTTCTGAACGCTGAGTTTTAAGGCAACTTTTTCACTCTCCTCTTTCACTTTCATCAAAAGGCTCTTTAGTTCTACTTCACTTTCTGCCATAAGGGTGGTATCATCTGCATTTCTGAGGTTATTGATATTTCTCCCTGCAATCTTGACTCCAGCTTATGGTTCATTCAGCCCAGAATTTTGCATGATGTACACTGCATATAAGTTAAATAAGCAGGATGACAATATACAGCCTTGTGGTACTCTTTTCCCAATTTGGAACCAGTCCATTGGTCCATGTCTGGTTCTAACTGTTGCTTCTTGACCTGCATACAGATTTCTCAATAGACAAGTAAGTGATCTGGTATTCCCAGCTCTTTAAAAGTTTTCCACAGTTTGTTGTGATCCACACAGTCAAAAACTTTGGCATAGTCAATAAAACAGAAGTAGATGTTTTTTTCTGGAATTCTCTTGCTTCATTTTAGATCCAAAAGATCTTGGCAATTTGATCTCTGGTTCCTCTGCCTTTCCTATAGCCAATTGGAACATCTGGAAATTCATGGTTCATGTACTGTTGAAACCTGACATGGAGAATTTTTAGCATTACTTTGCTAGCATGTGAGATGAGTGCAATTGTGCATTAGTTTGAACATTTTTTGGCATTGACTTTCTTTGGGATTGGAATGAAAACGGACCTTTTCCAGTCGTGTGGCCACAGTTGAGTTTTCCCTGTTTGCTGGCATTTTAAATACAGCACTTACTGGCAGCATCTTTTAGAATTTGAAACAGCCCAACTGGAATTCCATCACCTCCACTAGCTTTGTTCCTAGTGATTCTTCCTAAGGCCCATTTGACTTCACAGTCCAGGATGTCTGGCTCTAGGTGAGTGATCACACCATTGAGGTTATCTGGGTCATGAAGATCTTTTTTTCTATAGTTCTTTGTATTGTTGCCACCTCTTCTTAATATCTTCTACTTCTGTTAGGTCCATACCATTTCTGTCCTTTATTGTGCTCGTCTTTATATGAATGGTTCCCTTGGTATCTCTAATTTTCTTGAAGAGATCTCTAGTCTTTCCCATTCTGTTGTTTTCCTCTATTTCATTGCACTGATCACTGAGGAAGGCTTTCTTATTTCTCCTTGCTATTCTTTAGAACTCTGCATTCAAAGGGTATATCTGAATATATATATATATATATAATACATGTAATTAATTTTATAGCTGAATATACTTATATTTTATTATATTAAAACATTTCATTCATTCATTAATGAGGTTTTCTTTTTTCTCCATATTTTTAAATAACGCCTTTATTAATATATATTTGAGGCTTCACAGGTGGCACTAGTGGTAAAGAACCCATTTGCCAATGCAGGAGATTTAAGAGATGAATTCAGTCTCTGGGTTGGGAAGATCCTTTGAAGAGGTCATGGCAATCCCCCTCCAGTATTCTTCCCTGGAGAATTACATGGATAAATCAGCCTGGCGGGCTAATGTCCATGGGGCCCCAAAAGAGACAAATACAATTGAAGCTACATAGCATGTACACATAGCACGTACACACGCAATATATATTTATTCATGTACATTAATACACTGGGTGGTGGGATGAGAGGAACAAGTGAAGGAGATTAAGAGGTACAAATTTCCATTTACAAAAATAAATGATTCACTGGTGATTTGATACAGAAAATAAAAAATATATATTTAAATAATATTTCTATGTATCACTTATTATTTCCTTGGTAGAAAAATATGTTTGCAGACTCAATTGTTGCTATTTTTGTGTAAAATTACATATTTAACAGTATTTTTACAATTATAAACTGACATCTGTATAAAATGTCAGCTATTTTGCTTTCTTAATTTTTCCTGGTAAGTAAAAGCTATAGACCATGGATTTATAATTTTTCCAGAAATAATTGGGAGAGTTTCTCAAATATAAGTGAAAATGATCTTAAAAAAAAAAAAAAAAAGAAAACTAGTAAAGTTTTGGCACAGTGAAGTTAATAGAAAAGGAAATGATAACAGAAGTATAAAACAGCTCTCTAGATCTTAGCTACTACTTTCCCCTTCCTCCCTCATTCACTATGAGCTCTTGGGAGCTCAAAGCTACTTCAGAAAGCAGGCATTCTACAAATAAAATGCAGAGTGGTTTAAGCAATAGTGGGCTTTCCAGGTGTCTCAGAGGTAACAATCCTCCTGACAATGCAGGGTGAAGCACAAGAGATGGGCTTGATTTCTGAGTTGGTAAGATCCTCTGGAGAAGGGAATGGCAAGCCACTCCAGGATTCTTGCCTGAAAAAATTCAGGGACAGAGGAGTTTGGTGGGCAAACAGTCCAGGGGATTGAAGATTGGGACATGACTGAGCATGCATGCACCTAAATTAAGCAATAGTTAAGCAATGGAAAATGCCCAGAGGGAGGAAATTTGAACCCTCTTTGAGGCAGATTAGAAAATGTGTCCAAGTAAAGTTTTAGTGAGTTTGAATATCTGGAAGATCTCCTTACAGATGATATACTTTGAGTAGAGATGTGAAAGATCAAGCTGAATGAGTTCCAAAAATGACAAATAATTTTAATAGCTACCACCTGTTGTGTTGCTAAAATATGCCCACTTCACTACTAAACACTAATTTCATTTAATATTAATAGAAACTTTATGAGATAATGATCAGATTATTGTTAAAGAAACCAAGAGTTAGAGTTTAAATGACCTGTTAAGATCATAATCTAGCAAGATTGAAAACTGGCATTCTAAAACAACCTCTAGCATTCAAAAGCCCATGCTATTAACTAGTATGAAATTCTACTATCTTTTCTCCCCCAACCCCACCCTTATACAGAACAATCACAAATGTATAACAAAAGGAAAAGCAAAACCACATTACTGGTATTAAACCTGTATGGACATCCATGAAGCTATAGCAGTGGCCACATGGACATAAGAGTGGTCACATTTCTAAAGGACCCAGCATATACTACGAAAACAATATATGAAAAATCTTATTTAACTACTACAGTACAATTTCTGATTTTGTAGAATACAGTGTGTGTATAACTGTTAAGAAAATATTAATATAAATATTTCCTTAAGTTGCAATGTCAGGTTAAGTTTTTCTCATTTTCCAAAAAGTGATTAATGATCAACAGCAAATCCCCGAAGAATTGAAGGGTCACATGTATATGAAAAAGAACTTTATAAAATAGAAGAAATATATATGACTATTGTTCAAATATCTAAAAGGGAAACAGCTTTCTAAGCATTAAAGTCTTGGAAGATATGACAAGTAATAAATATATATTAGTAACTTCTGTAGTAATAAAATACTTTATGCTTTTTTATTTATAAAATTGCAATCCTTTCACCTATCAATTGAGTTAACATGATACTGCTCAAGAGGGCTTGATAAAACTAACACCTCATGTCCTGCTTGTATAATGAAATTTGATGTTATCAATTTATAGTTCATTATCTTCTCAAAAAAGAAGTTATTCTGCCAGTTATTTTAACAGAAAAGAAATGAGGTAAGAAATCTTTCAAATATGTGTTAAAGAATAATAAAAAAAAAAAAAAGAAAGAAAAGGACTCTGAATAACTCTCAGTTAGTAACTGCAGGAAGCAACCACTCTCTACCCCTCCCCATCTAGGGATGGGTAACAAAAAAAGAGATAGGAGTCAGTGGAACATAAAAGTTTAGAGAAAGAGACCCAAGTAACTATGGTACCCTGGAATGGGGAGGCAGGTCTCGGAGGAAGAAGCAATGTCTGGGTGCTGTTGTCATCTCGGAAGCCTGGAAGAGGGACCTCATGGAGATATAAGTGATGCTGCCTTACTGGGGCGATAACTTTGAAAGATACACAGGCTGATTCTGGAAGCTCCAAACAACCAAGGCAACATCAGAAAGTGCAGTTAAAGTGAAGACATTCAGATACAAGTGATAGAAACCTCCACTGGGGTGAGGGGGGTCGGGAATGGAAAAAAAAAATACTAAACCCTATTGGAAAAAAAAAAGGTAGATAAAGAACAAAAAGCTGGCTTGTTATAGAAGTCAAGATTTTAAATTATGAGTGAGCACCTACCAATGTTCTTTCTTTTTAATTCTTTCTTTGGATTTTTTGCAACAGTGTTTGAATTTTTTAAATTAAATCCTTAAGTGAAATTCAGTTTTTATATAGTTCCTTCATTTTGCAAAGTCAACTTTTAAATGTGCTGAGCTCTCCAGTTTGCAAATCCTTGAGAGGAGCATGTCTTATTTTCTGCCTATTAAGTTTAGCCCTCTGCTCCTTACCAAATTCACTGCGATGCAAACTTATGAGTTTAATATTATCTCTTTTGCTGCCATGTCAGAAAAATACATAGAAGCTATAATCTGGAAATTTGCTCTTTTCCCTCTTCATTTCCTAATCAGTTTGTGAGGATCTTGTGAAATTTGATTTGTGTAAATGAGTTTCTTTGTTAAAGGTGTGATTTGTATAATGATTGAGAGGTCAGACTGCCTGGACCCTGTTTGTCTATATGAAACTTGGCCAAGTCTCCTAAATAGAGATTATATCAGCAGCTCTCTCACACTTTATTGTAACAGTGACATATCTTTATATTGGGTTAGCCAAAAAGTTCATTTGGGCTCTTCATGTTATAGGAAAACTCAAACAAAAGTTTTGGCCAGCCCAATAATTGTAGAGTTCATTGTACAGAAACCATCATAGTGTTTTAAACATTCTTATGCCAATTACAGCAGTAAGATAGGTTTGTAAAACAATGAAAAAGTAAAATACAGGAAATCGAAGTTATATGAATTAATATAAAGAAATATTTCAGTAATGTATTTTTAGAGGTATTTAGATTCATTTTCCAATGAATGTCTGACTTTCCTTGTGGCTCAGCTGGTAAAGAATCCATCTGCAATGAGGGAGACCTGGGTTTGATCCCTGGGTTGGGAAGATCCCCTGGAGAAGGGAAAGGCTACCACTCTAGTATCCTGGCCTAGAGAATTCCATGGACTATATAGTCCATGGGATCTCAGAATCGGACAGGATTGAGTGACTTTCACTTTCACTTCTCCAATGAACAGCCACAGTAAGTATATGGGAACTTATATTTCTTCCCTAAATTCTGGATCATATGGGTTCATATAAAGAAATTTTGAAGGCTTAAAATTTCCCAAATTCTAGATATAATAGAGAACTAAAGCATATCTATGTTGTAATCATCTGGTTTTATCAAGAAAATATAGTTTAATTGCTAAAATAAATAGCTAGAAACATGTAAATAACTAATTCAAAAGATTATTATGTTTTTTAAGATATTTCAGAATTGAGTGATACAATGTTATTCCTTGATAATCTTTTGGCTTCTGATATTTGATCTAATGATACTGAACCTGAGAATGTCTAAAAATTCCTAGCAATCTAAGAAGAAGCAAAACAAAGAGGAAAGAGCAGACTACAGTGAAAGGACCACCATCTATTGACTAGCTCTTGTTTCCTTAGCATCTCATATTGGAAAAAATATTACACTAGAGTGGCTGAGTACTGTTTAATGTTAAATAAAATAAACCATTACTATTCTTGGCAGAATATGAATGAGGATTATCTAAAGAAATTTCTCATTTAACTCAAGAAAATTCATTTCTGAAAATAACTGTGTTGAGCACTCTTTATTGTATATTGTCTAAAATAATAGGGTTTGAGTCTAAAAACCTTGGCTGTTAAAATACTCCTGACCAACAGATGATAAACAAATATGACCATCCAGTATTATCACTGACAATAACCCCATTCCCAATAATGTTATACTTTTGGTTTTTAATACAAGTATTGACAGAATATTGCTTACAGCTTCTTATCTTTCTGTAAGATAACACCTATATTTTTATCATATTAATTTTTTTTCACTCACTTCCCTATTCTGATGGGATTGGTCTTTCAAAGTAGGCTTTCTTGAACTTTAAGAGGATTGACACAATCAACTTGTAAAGAAAACTGTGCTAGTTAATTGGTCTTTTATTAACATTTCTAAGGATTAAAATGGTTATAGGAATCATTACCTAGTCATAAAAAAAGAATGAAAAATTGCCATTCATAGTGTCATGGATGTACCTAGAGATTATCTTACAAAGTGAAGTCAGTCAGACAGAGAAAGATAAATATCATATGATATCACCTATGTGTGAAAGCTAAATTAATGATACAAAGGAACTTATATTCAAAACAGAAATTGAGTCACAGATGTAAAAAACAAGCTTATCATCACCAGAGGTGGAAGGCAAGGGAAGAGATAAACTGGGAAATTGGAACTGACATGTACACACTACTATATATAAAATAGATAACTAATAAGGACATTGGAGTAGACTCTTGAGAGTCTCTTGGACTGCAAGGAGATCCAACCAGTCAATCCTAAAGGAAATCAACCTTGAATATTCATTAGAAGGACTGATGCTGATGCTCCAATACTTTGGCCACCTGATGCGAAGAACCAACTCATTGGAAAAGACTCTGATGTTGGGAAAGACTAAAGGAAGGAGGAGACGGGGATGACAGAGGATGAGATGGTTGGATGGTATCACTGACTCAATGGACATGAGTTTGAAAAAGCTCTGAGAGTTGGTGATGGGCAAGGTAGTCTGTTGTGCTGCACTCCCTAGGGTCACAAAGAGTTGGACACGACTGAGGGACTGAACTGAAATGAACTGTCATCAATAAAATTTTAATAGTATAAATATTACATAGCTATCACTTCAGTTCAGTTCAGTCCCTCAGTCATGTCCCACTCATTGCAACCCCATGAATCACAGCATGCCAGGCCTCCCTGTCCATACCAACTCCTGGAGTTTACACAAACTCATGTCCATCGAGTCAGTGAGGCCATCCAGCCATCTCATCCTCTGTCATCCCCTCCTCCTCCTGCCCCCAATCCCTCCCAGCATCAGGGTCTTTTCCAATGAGTCAACTCTTCGCATGAGGTGGCCAAAGTATTGGAGTTTCAGCTTCAGCATCAGTCCTTCCAATGAACACCCAGGGCTGATCTCCTTTAGGATGGACTGGTTGGATCTCCTTGCAGTCCAAGGGACTCTCAAGAGTCTTCTCCAACACCACAGTTCAAAAGCATCAATTTTTTGGTGCTCAGCTTTCTTCACAGTCCAACTCTCACATCCATACATGACTACTGGAAAAACCATAGCCTTGATTAGATGGACCTTTCTTGGCAAAGTAGTCTCTGCTTTTTAATATGCTATCTAGTTTGGTCATAACTTTCCTTCCAAGGAGTAAGTGTCTTTTAATTTCATTGCTGCAGTCACCATCTTCAGTGACTTTGGAGCCCTAAAAAATGAAGTCTGACACTGTTTCCCCTTCTGTTTCCAATGAAGTGATGGGACTGGATGCCATGATCTTAGTTTTCTGAATGTTGAGCTTTAAGCCAACTTTTTCACTCTCCTCTTTCACTTTCATCAAGAGACATTTTAGTTCCTCTTTGCTTTCTGCCATAAGGGTAGTGTCATCTGCATATCTGAGGTTATTGATATTTCTCCCAGCAATCTTGATTCCAGCTTGTGCATCTGCCAGCCCAGTGTTTCTCATGATGTACTCTGCATATAAGTTAAATAAGCAGGGTGACAATATACAACCTTGACATACTCCATTTCCTATTTGGAACCAGTCTATTGTTCCATGTTCAGTTCTAGCTGTTGCTTCCTGACCTGAATATAGGTTTTTCAAGAGGCAGGTCAGGTGGTTGGTATTCCCATCTCTTTCAGAATTTCCCACAGTTTATTGTGATCCACACAGTCAAGGCTTTGGCATAGTCAATAAAGCAGAAATAGATGCTTTTCTGGAACTCTCTTGCTTTTTTGATGATCGAGAGGATGTTGGCAATTTGATCTCTGGTTCCTCTGCCTTTTCTAAAAACAGAATGAGTGTAATTGTATGGTAGTTTGAGCATTCTTTGGGATTGCCTTTCTTTGGGTTGGAATGAAAATTGACCTTTTCCATTCCTGTGGCCACTGCTGAGTTTCCAAATTTGCTGACATATTGAGTGCAGCACCTTCACAGCATCATCTTTCAGGATTTGAAATAGCTCAACTGGAATTCCATCACCTCCACTAGCTTTGTTCATAGTGATGCTTTCTAAGGCCCACTTGACTTCACAGGATGACTTCCAGGATGTCTGGCTCTAGGTGAGTGATCACACCATCATGATTATGTGGGTGGTGAAGATCTTTTTTGTACATTCTTCTGTGTATTCTTGCCACCTCTTCTTAATATCTTCTGCTTCTGTTAGGTCCATACTATTTCTGTTCTTTATCGAATCTATCTTTTCATGAAATGTTCCCTTGGTATCTCTAATTTTCTAGTCTTTCCCATTCTGTTGTTTTCCTCTCTTTCTTTGCATTGATCACCGAGGAAGGCTTTCTTATCTCTCCTGGCTATTCTTTGGAACTCTGCATTCAAATGGGAATATCTTTTCTTTTCTCCTTTGTTTTTCACTTCTCTTCTTTTCACAGCTATTTATAAGGCCTCCTCAGACAGCCATTTTGCTTTTTTGCATTTCTTTTACATGGGGATGGTCTTGCTCCCTGTCTCCTGTACTATGTCACAGACCTCTGTCCATTGTTCATCAGGCACTCTGTCTATCAAATCTAGTCCCTTAAATCTATTTCTCACTTCCACTGTATAGTTGTAAGTGATTTGACTTAGGTCATACCTGAATGGTCTAGTGGTTTTCCCTACTTTCTTCAATTTAACTCTGAATTTGGCAATAAGGAGTTCATGATCCAAGCCACAGTCAGCTCCTAGTCTTGTTTTTGCTGACTGTATAGAGCTTCTCCATCATGGCTGCAAAGAATATAATTAATCTGATTTTGGTATTGACCATCTGGTGATGTACACGTGTAGAGTCTTCTCTTGTGTTGTTGGAAGAGGGTGTTTGCTATGACCAGTGCATTCTCTTGGCAAAACTCTATTAGTCTTTGCCCTGCTTCATTCCATACTCCAAGGCCAAATTTGCCTGTTACTCCAGGTGTTTCTTGACTTCCTACTTTTGCATTCCAGTACCCTATAATGAAAAGGACATCTATTTTTGGTGTTGGTTCTAAAAGGTCTTGTAGGTCTTCATAGAACTGTTCAACTTCAGCTTCTTCAGCATTACTGGTTGGGGCATAAGCTTGGGTTACCGTGATATTGAATGGTTTGCCTTGGAAACGAACAGAGATCATTCTGTCATTTTTGAGATTGCATCCAAGTACTGCATTTCGGACTCTTTTGTTGACCATGATGGCTACTCCATTTCTTCTAAGGGATTCCTGCCCACAGTAGTAGATATAATGGTCTTCTGAGTTAAATTCACCCATTCCAGTCCCGGAAACTGTATTCAATACTCTGTAATGGCCTATGGTGGGAAAGGAATCTAAAAAGGAGAAGATACATGTGAACTTATAACTGAATGACTTTACTGTGCAACAGAAACTAACACAATGCTATAAGTCAACTATACTCCAATTTAAAAAAAATGCTTATAGGAATCATATAGAGAAAAATGGTGAGCATGGATCACTTTATTTCAGAGAAAATAAAGAGTTATGATTAGTTTTTTCAAAAGAACCCTCTCGATATGAAAGCCTTCAGTAGGATAACATGAGAGAAGTTGTCCAATCCTCTGAGTAAAAGGAATAATCATTTATTTAGTAAGCATTCTTTCACATGCATTCACATAATTCCCACAACGATTTTATGAATGCTGCTGTTTTTGTTCTTCATTTACTAAGTTGTGTCACACCCTTTGCAACCCCATGAACTGCAGCACTCCAGGCTTTTCTGTCCTTGACTATCTCCCTGAGTTCACTTAAACTCATGTCCACTGAGTCAGTGATGCCATCCAACCATCTTATCCTCTGTCACCCCTTCTCCTCCTGCCCTCAATCTTTCCCAGCATCAGGGCCTTTGCAAATAAGTTAGCACTTGGCATCAGGTGGCCAAATATTGGAGTTTCAGCATCAGTCCTTCCAATGAATATTCAGGGTTGATTTCCTTTAGAATGGACTAGTTTGATCGCTTTGCAGTCTAAGGGACTCAAGAATCTTCTCCAGCACTACAGTTTGAAAACATCAATTCTTCAGCACTCAACCTTCTTTATGGTTCAATTCTCACATCCATACTTGATTGCTAGAGAAGCCATGATTTGACTATATGGATCTTTGTCAGCAGAGTAATGTCTGCTTTTTAATATGCTGTCTGTTTGTCCTAGCTTTTCTTCCAAGGAGCAAGTGTTTTGTTTTGTTTTGGTTTGGTTTGGTTTTATGGCTTCAGTCACTATCCACAGTGATTTTGGAGTCCAAGAAATAAACTCTGCCACCGTTTCCACATTTACCCCATCTTTTTGCCATGAAATGATGAGATTGGATGGCTTTATCTTCATTTTTTGAATGGTGAGCCTTAAGCCAGCTTTTTCACTCTTCTCTTTTACCTTCATCAAGAGGCTCTTTAGTCCCTCTTTGTTTTCTGCCATTAAAGTGCCATCATCTGCATATCTGAGGTTGTTGGTATTTCTTCTGGAGATCTTGATTCTAGCTTGTGATTCATCCATCCCTGCATTTCCCATGATATATTCTGCATATCAGTTATAAATAGATATAAATATAATGATAAATATATAAATGCTGCTAAATGCCATGGTATAAACTATAAATAAGTATAAATGCTACAATATTATTTGAATTTTATAGATGTGTAAACTGGAGCACAGGAAAGTGAATATTTTCCAGAGGACACATGGGTAGTCAGCAGTGAATATGTGGTTCAAATTCCACAGGCTGGTCCTCTACTAGTACTTGATGTTGCTGTTCTATCAGCCTAAGGGTTTTTTGTGTATCTCAATGCAGCTGTGGAATCAGCTTCTCCAGTGGCTTTGCTGAAGTTCTGAGTTCTTAACAAATGTTTTGTATTTCTCAGTCTTTCCCAAAATACCATATTGTTTCATTTTTGACTGGTGAAAACCTTGGAGTACAATATACAATAATTCTTTATCTGGATGTGTTTACTGCAAAATATGCAGGAATTGTTTCTATATACCAAGATTCTTCCTTCCTCAGTGGTGACTCTGTGATGTAAAGCAATCATCATGCATGTGCATTGGGGTCTGTTCAAGTCATGCTCTTGACCTGACTCTGGAATTGAGCTGGACACAAATATGCTTCCATTTACCTGCATTTAGATTTAAAAATTAGATTTCTCCATTGTACACATGATTCTTCTGCCTTGACTCTGTTCCACACTTTATTCTTCTTCTCTGTTATCATGATTGTTTATATATCATATAATATTCTGTTATACACCAAGACAAATCTTGAAATTGAGTTACTTAAATATAAATCGAGGTACTTAAAAGATTATTTGACAAGATCTCATGTCAACATTATGCAACCTAACATTTAGATCATAAGCTTCACCAATTTTCATCAGGCAAACTTTGCCCTTTTTCATAATTCTAAATGGGACCACAGAGGAATCAGATGTGAAAAGCACAGCTAACCTGATGTTAACCTTTCAGTACTCCAACAAAATATTAGGATGTTAAAAAGATCTCCTAAGTAAATAAACGAGGTTAAATCTTAGATCTGCTGAAATAAGCAGAGAAAGTTGTGACCTGAAAGCACATTAATTCTTAACATCTTTCTCTTTGACTGACTGTTCAGTCCCTGAACTTTATCTGCTTCTTACATTGATAAAGTGCATGAGTAAAATAATTTACTCTTCTTTTTTTAATGCAAAACTTTAATGTAAAAGTTTAATGCAAAACTTTACCCTTTGTTCATAAATCTCAAATGGATTTCAAACTGGTGTATTTAAGTACATGTCAGGTATTTCTACATAGATATACACTAGCACTACAACCTGTTTTATCTATTTATAAATGTTCTGTATCTTTTCTTCTCTCTCCACTCACTGATTTGGCTTAGCCAGATAGTAACCTAGACATTCTTCTAGAAATCTGTTTATTTCATCTCTTTACAGTCAATCTATTTATGAAGTCTTGATAACTTCTCTGCAATATACTTTGATACTGTCAACTCTTCTTAATTCTCATCAATGATACATTAGTTGCCATTTGTCATTTTCCTCAAATGTGCTACAAATTGCCCCAACTTGTCTGCCCTTTCTTATGTTTGCTTCCTGGATACTCTCAGACATATTGAGCAGAAATTCTGTACAGAGCTACAAAAAATATATGAATATCTTGAAACTTCTTGTAAATATTGCTATTTTCACCCCAACCATGGACTTCTTCATATTCGCACAGAGCAAGAATGAGCTTCTTAATGTATATCTTACCACATTGTAAGCCTACGTACAATTCTTCAATATCTTCCAGTCCTTAGAAACAAAAGTTGAAATTGTCCTAAATGTCACAAAAGCCTGTCTGTGTTCAAATATTTAATTCAATCTTTAGTCACATATTTGACCACACTTCAGTGCAGTAACACAAACTTTTAACATTCATTTTTCACCCTCCCTCATAATAAGTGTTTATATTCCTTAAAATTTATGCAGATAATACTGTGTGTGTGTGTTTAATGTGCTTTCCTCTTCTCACTAACATAATTTGCTATCACTTAAAATATCTATATTGAAAGCATAACTAGCTTGCACCATTTTTAATACCTTAAACCATTAAGACATTTCCATATTTTATCTAAAGAAACTAGCAGTTTTTGATGAAAGACTTTATCTGTATGGAGTTTACCAACATAAGCTTCTCTGTCGCTCCCTGCTGTCGTCTGTACAGGATTTCCTCTGTGAGTTTTGTTCTCCAGACCTATGGAGGAATCCATCCCTACCCTCTTTCCCTAGTTTACTCCCGCTTTTCTTTCCAATCTCATTTCAAAGTTGGCTTCCAATTGTGCTCAGGTCCCCACTTCAGTACTTCAGAAAATACTGGACCAGAAGAATCAGCCTTGCCTGAGAACTCACTAGACATGCACATTCTCAAGCCACACTCATACCCCACATATACTAAGACACTATGATCCAGAAGATAGGAATTGATTGTTTTGGTTTTGGTTGTTGTTGACCATTATATTTTACTTATACAAGGTACATCAGTGGTCCCATCCTTTTTGGCACCAGGGATTAGTTTCATAGAAGACAATTTCTCCACTGACCAGGGGTGAAAGAATGGTTTGGGGATGATTCAAGTGTATTACACTCATTGTGCATACTATTTCTATTAATATTATATCACCTCCATCTCAGATCATCAGACATTAGACCCCAGAGGTTGGAGACTCCTAAGGTATGGCACTGGGCAAATATTTGCTGAATAATGAATACACAGGTAAAATCTTTTCTGTTTTTTCCCTTGGCTTTCTTATTCTCAGTTCAGTTCAGTCGCTCAGTCATGTCCGACTCTTGGACTACAGAATGCCAGACCTCCCTGTCCATCATCAACTTCTGGAGTTCACCCAAACTCATGTACATTGAGTCAGAGATGCCACCAACCATTTCATCCTCTGTCGTCCCCTTCTCCTCCTGCCCGCAAGCCCTCCCAGCATCAGGGTCTTTCCAATGAGTCAGCTGTTCGCATCAGGTAACCAAAGGATTGAAGTTTCAGCTTCAGCATTAGTCCTTCCAATGAACACCCAGTACTGATCTCCTTTAGAATGGGCTGGTTGAATCTCCTTGCAGTTCAAGGGACTCTCAAGAGTCTTCTCCAACACCGCAGTTCAAAAGCATCAATTCTTCGGCACTCAGCTTTCTTTATAGTCTGACTCTCACATCCATACATGACTACTGGAAAAACCATAGCCTTGACTAGATGGACCTTTGTTGGCAAAGTAATGTCTCTGCTTTTCAATATGCTATCTAGGTTGATCATAACTTTCCTTCTAAGGAGTAAGTGTCTTTTAATTTCATGGCTGCAGTCACCATCTGCAGTGATTCTCATTCTAGGATTTCATTATGCTGGACTCTCCCTCTCCTCTCTCAGCCTCTCCCTTGATAGACAGATTGATAAATAAATAAATATACATATGTAGATATACTTATGTTGCTGTTCAGCTACTAAGTCAAGTCTGACTCTTTGTGTCTTATATTAAAATACCTCTCTCTCTATATATACATACATGTACATATATCTATACATATGTTATTGAGATCAACTGAATTTTCCAGTAATACATATTTTCCTTTCCTTTTCTCAGGCAAAGTGACCATTATAAAGAATGCACAGATCAGGCTTGGTATAATATTCTGTTCTGAAAATTAATTTTACTCTTTGGATATCTATATAAACACAATGTGTTATTTTCAAAACACTGTGAAAAACTGGCTGGAAATGAAATTGTATTTAGTATTTCAGTGTTTTTGTATATTATTTTGTTCCTATTTAAATATAGCCTCACAGACAATTATAGTTTAATACAGCAAAATATATTAGTTTTTAAAGTAATTGAGATTACTGAAATATGTATTTATATGAATGCAGGGTAAACACAAGGAAACAGATGTTTTTCCTAATATAAATGTTTCAAGACTGAGGTCTCATCTAGTTAGGGAACATACTAACCATGTAGTGACCTTCATTTCTTATTTTTGACAGTAAAAAAACATCATTCATTACAAGACTATGTTCAATTATTTTAAAAAATCTCTGTCATTCATACATCTTTTAAACCACACTGAGCTCTTTGACTTTCACTTATTTTATTCAGAACTGAGCTAAGCTGATAAGTCTTTTATTATTTTATATAATAGTGACTTTAATTCTCTGCAGCCATTCTTGATAGACAGTTATCTCTTATTAATTAAATGGATACCATTTACATTTTAAATTACTATAGCAGTTCTTTTATGATAGTGGTCTAATGCCCTAGAAGAATAGAAAAACATTTAAAATAAGTGGAAGGTTATTATCATCTTATTTGTTTTTTTGAAGCTAATGAGAATTATAGAAATGAATAGAATATTAATGAAAACTTTATGCTAACTTGAAAGTCTGTCTGAAAAGTTAACAGTACATATTCAGATGCTTTCATAAGTGCATGCAGAGGCCATAAACATAGATTCACAAAGAATATTCTAGCATTGTGTCATTCACAAATGGATAGGAAAAAATGTAATTGCATATAAAAGTTTTAAATTTGTTACTACTCAGGCAGTCATTTCAGATAATTTGCCTCATTCTAAGTATTCAAATTCATATTTTTGTATTAAGAAAGTCCTTGTCTTTATATCAAAAATCAATAAACCAACCATAATTTTAGGAGAAAGTGAAAGAGTATTTTATAGTTTTTGATTGCCTTTATTATTATTGGTAAAACTAAATACCCCAAAATATGTTTAATCATTCTTTTTGTCATGAGACATATCACATGACTAATTAGGAAGGAAAAATACAACTAAAATGGTGCTGTAGCATCAAAAGTAGATTCCTATTGGAAATGGCATTTGTTTGGTATATCAGCCACATTAAGGTGAGAACAAATATCAATTGGATTTTAATACAAGGTTAAAATAATTCATAAACTTGAGGATATATATATATATATATATATATATATATATATATATATAAAACAGCTTTGTTAAATAGGACATTTGAGTAAAAATATATTTAGATCCTTTAAAAAAAATGTAAATACATGTATAAATGTAACCATTGCTTAAACGGCCAATATTACTATATATGATATATGTTGTTATTGTTCTTGTTGTGTTAGTTACTCAGTCATATCTGACTCTTTGTGACCCTATAGACTGTAGTCTGCCAGGTTCCTCTGTCCTTGGAATTCTCCAGGCAAGAATACTGATGTGGGTAGCCATTCCCTTCTCCAGGGTATTTTCCTGACCCAGGGATGGAGTCTGGGTCTTCTACACTGAAGGCAGATTCTTTACTGTCTGAGTCACCAGGGAAGCCCACATTATCTGTGATAAATAATGCTTAAATAGTCTGTTCAATTACTTTTAATATGACTTCTATATCTGTATCTAACTCTGGGAGATAGTGAAGGATAAGGAAGTCTAGCGTGACGCAGTCCATGGGGTTGCAAAGAGTTGTACATGACTTAGTGACTGAACAGAAGCAGCAGAAGTTTGTGCCACTCAGAATTAGCAACCTAGTTTATGTATATATGCACGATTACATAACCAACATAAATTATGGTTATAAGTGCCATGAAAAATGTTAGATTATAAAATCCTGAAAGATGCCTTTATAGTTTTAGGATAAAAAAAGTCCATAATCTATTATAGTAACTAACTGATTGAATATTAAATATATTAATTCACAAGTATAAAATAATATTGACAATAAATAACTGAAAGTTTAATTCATCAAACTGTTATCTATACAGTAAAAAATAGTTTGGTCTATTCTGTACAGATAAAATATGAGATGCCTGAATCATCATCAACTTGACCTGCATACATAGAATTTCCTTATTTTTAGCAATTTGATCTGTGTGGACAAAATTATTTCTTAGCAAATTTTAATTGCTAATTTAAAAAGGAAAATGTTTTATTCAAACATGGCAGATTAATTAAAAACATTATTAAAATTGATGATTTCAATATTTAAAACATATTTGTGTCAATCCATACCATATTTTATTTTATTTAAATTTTATTGGAATAAAGAATGCTCAAACTACCACACAATTGCATTCATCTCACACTCTAGTAAAGTAATGCTCAAAATTCTCCAAGCCAGGCTTCAGCAATACTTCAACCTAGAACTTCTAGATGTTTAAGCTGGTTTTAGAAAAGATAGAGGAACCAGAGATCAAATTGTCAATATCCGCTGGATCATTGAAAGCAAGAGAGTTCCAGAAAAACATCTACTTTTGCTTTATTGACTATGCCAAAGGCTTTGACTATGTGGATCACAATAAACTGTGGAAAATTTTGAAAGAGATGGGAGTACCAGACCACTTGACCTGCCTCTTGAGAAAGCTGTATACAGATCAGGAAGCAACAGTTAGGACTGGACATGGAACAACAGACTGGTTCCAAATAGGAAAAGGAGTAGGTCAAGGATGTATATTGCCATCCTGCTTATTTAACTTATATGCAGAGTACATCATGAGAAACTCTGGGCTGGATGAAGCACAAGCTGGAATCAAGATTGCCAGGAGAAACATCGATAACCTCAGATATGCTGATGATACCACCGTTATGGCAGAAAGCGAAGAAAAACGAAAGAGCCTCTTGATGAAAGTGAAAGAGGGGAGTGAAAAAGTCGGCTTAAAGCTCAACATTCAGAAAACTAAGATCATGGCATCCGGTCCCATCACTTCATGGCAAATAGATGGGGAAACAATGGAAACAGTGGTGACTTTATTTTGGGGGCTCCAAAATCACTGCAGATGGTGACTGCAGCCATGAAATTAAAAGATGCTTACTCCTTGAAAGGAAAATTATGACCAACCTAGACAGCATATTAAAAAGTAGAGTCATTACTTTGACAGCAAAGATCCATCTAATCAAGGCTATGGTTTTTCCAGTAGTCATGTATGGATGTGAGAGTTGGACTATAAAGAAAGCTGAGTGCTGAAGAATTGATGATTTTGAACTGTGATGTTGGATGAGACTCTTGAGAGTCTCTTGAACTGCAAGGCAATCCAACCAGTCTATCCTAAAGGAAATCAGTCCTGAGTGTTCATTGGAAGGACTGATGCTGAAGTTGAAACTCCAATTCTTTAGCTACCTGATGCCAAGAGCTGACTCATTTGGAAAGACCCTGATGCTGGGATAGATTGAAGGCAGGAGGAGAAGGGGATGACAGAGGATGAGGTGGTTGGATGGCATTACCAACTCAATGTACATGAGTTTGGGTAAACTCCAAGAGTTAGTGATGGACAGGGAGGCCTGGCATTCTGTGAACCATGGGGTCACAAAGAGTCAGACATGACTGAGCAACTGAACTGAACAGACTGTTGATTTACTATGTTGTTAGTTCTACATGCATAGCAATGTGAATTAGTTATACACATAACCACTGTTTGTAGATTATTTCCCCATATATTCCATTACAGAGTATTGAGAAGAATTCTTTGTGGTTCAGTAAGTCCTGATTAGTTATCTATGTTATGTATAGCTGTGTGTCCCAATCTCCCAATTTATCCCTCATCCCCTTACCCTCTGTTAATCAGAATTTTGTTTTCTACATCTGTAACTCTATTTCTGTTTTGTAGATAAGTTCATCTGTACCTCTTTTTAGATTCCACATGTAAGCAATAATAAACAATATTTGGTTTTCTCTTTCTGATTTACTTTACTGTTTATGAGTCCCTAGGTTCTTCCATGTCTCTGCAGGTGGCACAGTTTCTTTCCTTTTTAATATTCCATTGTATATATGTACCACATCTTCTTTACTTATTCCTCTGTTGATGGACATTTAGGTTGCATCCATGTCCTGGCTATTGTAAACAGTACTGCGGTAAACATTGGGGTGCATATATTGAGTTGTTAGGGGAAGCACACTGATTGAAACCACCCACCCTGGCCAGCTACCATAGTAACCATTTGCATGAGTTGTTTTATGACAGGAGGTCCTGGTAAGCAACACAGAACTAATAAGCCACGACCAACTGGAAGAGTTTGGGAAAGATGCACAGGAGACACCACATGTCCAACCACCTCCCAGAATCCTTTTCTCTGGATTTTCTCTGGCATCCATCTTGGCTGAGCAAGGCATCCACCACCAGGAAGGATTCTGAGTCAGAATGATTGGCTAAAGACAACCTGGAAACAAATCCCTTCACCATAAAACCTGAGACTGCCAGCCAAGTGGCAGAGCAGTTCTCCTGGGTTCCCTTACCCTCCTGCTCTCCACCCGGGTGCCCTTTCCAAATAAAATCTCTTGCTTTGTCAGCACATGTGTCTCCTCAGACAATTCGTTTCCGAGTGTTAGACAAGAGCCCAGTTTCAGGCCCTGGAAGAGGTCTCCATTCCTGCAACATTTTCATTTGTATTTGATATATTTCTCCTTCTTTTTGCATATTTTCCCCTACCCTCCAACACAAGATTAGATAAGGACATAATAACTCTTTCATTAAGTGTAATGGTCTGTGTAAGTTCTTAATCTCCTTCCTCTTTCCCAGTTGTGTTCTTATTTCTTTATGTCTTCCCCCATTCGCATTGCAGTTTTTTTGTGACATTGCAATATTCTAGTTCTCTTTAGATGCAGAACATTTTGCTAAAAAACAATTTGCTTTTGGGAGATTAATTTAAATCATAAGATTTTGATAAAATTGACCTTTAACTATTTCTATTTGCTTACAAAATGCTTTGTTAAAATTTTTGCTGCTGTTGCTAAGTCACGTCAGCCGTGTCTGACTCTGTGTGGCCCCATAGACGGCAGCTCACCAGGCTCCTCCGTCCCTGGGATTCTCCAGGCAAGAACACTGGAGTGGGTTGCTGTTTCCTTCTCCAATGCATGAAAGTGAAAAGTGAAAATGAAGTCTCTCAGTCGTGTCTGACTCTTAGTGACCCCATGGACTGCAGTCTACCAGGCTCCTCCGTCCATGGGAGTTTCCAGGTAAGAGTACTGAAGTCGGGTGCCAGGTTAAAATTTTTACTGATGCCACAAATTCTACAGGTTTATATACAACAGGAATATGTTTTAATCATGTGTTCCTCCAAGTATGATGTCTGAGTATTTCATCTATTTTCCTAGAACAGACCCTGAAAAATATGTCTGATTATTCCTTCCCATTTGTCATTTAGGATAGGTCATCAAAACATCATTTTTCCTGAAAAGCATGTGATGGATAATCTTTGTTTTAGTTATTTTAAAGGTCATTATTACATTTTTCTTAGCTTTTCTTTAGTAGTCTAAAAAAATTCAACCTGAATTTAAATACCTTTTTGTTAGTCCGTCCTGCAGAACAATGAAATGTTCATAAAATCATTGCTTTTTGTATCACACATTCTGCCCAATATCTTCTTATAAGTTATTTAAAGTCTTAAGTTTTATAATGGCTAAGTTACCTCAGTCATGTCTGACTCTTTTGCCATCCTATGGACTATAGCCCACCAGGCTCCTCTGTCCATGGGATTCTCCAGGCAAGAAGACTGGAATGGATTGCCATGCCCTCCTCCAGGGGATCTTCCTGACACAGGGATCAAACGGAGTCTCTTATATCTCCTACATTGTCAGGCAGGTTCTTTACCTCTAGTGCTACCTGGGATGCCCAAGTTCTATAATATCGAAACATTATTTAAACTGTCACTACTATAATAATAGCTCTTTCTGTTATATAATCACATTCCTTTCTTAGATTAACTTTCTCACTATTCCCTAATCCAATACTGCATTTCCATGTGCAAACATTTCCTATTTTCAGAAGAATACCTATTTAATCATGATCATATCCTGATCCATTCCCCCTTTCCATTCATAACTTACATATTTCCTGAGCTGGTAGAATTTAAAGATCAAAACAAACAATTTGCCTTTTAAAATGAAAACCTATATTGTTAGAAAGTGTTCTAGTTTCATTATTTTACAAGTGGTTGACCAGTTTTCCCAGAACCACTTGTTAAAGAGGTTGTCTTTTTTCCATTGTATATTCTTGCCTCCTTTGTCGAAGATAAGGTATCCATAGGTTCGTGGATTTATCTCTGGGCTTTCTATTCTGTTCCATTGACCTGTATTTCTGTCTTTGTGCCAGTACCATACTGTCTTGATGACTGTGGCTTTGTAGTAGAGCCTGAAGTCAGGAAGGTTGATTCCTCCAGTTTCATTCTTCTTTCTCAAGATTACTTTGGCTATTCGAGGTTTTTTTGTATTTCCATACAAATTGTGAAATTATTTATTCTAGTTCTGTGAAGAATACTGTTGCAGCTTGATAGGGATTGCATTGACTCTATAGATTGCTTTGGGTAGTATAGTCATTTTGACAATATTGATTCTTCCAATCCATGAAAATAAACTCAAAATGGATTAAAGATCTAAATGTAAGACCAGAAACTATAAAACTCCTAGAGGAGAACATAGGCAAAACACTCTCCGACATAAATCACAGCAGCATCCTCTATGACCCACATCCCAGAATATTGGAAATAAAAGCAAAAATAAACAAATGGGACCTAATTAAAATTAGAAGCTTCTGCACAACAAAGGAAACTCTAAGCAAGGTGAAAAGACAGCCCTCAGATTGGGAGAAAATAATAGCAAATGAAGCAACAGTCAAAGGATTAATCTCAGAAAATATGCAAGCAACTCCTGCAGCTCAATTCCAGAAAAATAAATGACCCAATGAAAAAATGGGCCAAAGAACTAAACAGACTTTTCTCCAAAGAAGACATACAGATGGCTAACAAACACATGAAAAGATGCTCAACATTACTCATTATCAGAGAAATGCAAATCAAAACCACAACGAGGTACCATTACACGCCAGTCAGGATGGCTGCTATCCAAAAGTCTACAAGCAATAAATGTTGGAGAGGGTGTGGAGAAAAGGGAACCCTCTTACACTTTTGGTAGGAATGCAAACTAGTACAGCCGCTATGGAGAACAGTGTGGAGATTTCTTAAAAAATTGGAAATAGAACTGCCATATGACTCAGCAATCCCACTTCTGGGCATACACACCAAGGAAACCAGATCTGAAAGAGACATGTGCACCCCAATGTTCATCTCAGCACTGTTTATAATAGCCAGGACATGGAAGCAACCTAGATGGCCATCAGCAGATGAATGGATAAGGAAGCTGTGGTACATATACACTATGGAATATTACTCAGCCATTAAAAAGAATTCATTTAAGTCAGTTCTAATGAGATGGATGAAACTGGAGCCCATTTTACAGAGTGAAATAAGCCAGAAACATAAAGACCAATACAGTATACTAACGCATATATATGGAATTTAGAAAGATGGTAACAATAACCCCATATGCAAAGCAGAAAAAGAGATACAGATGTACTGAACAGACTTTGGGACTCTGTGGGAGAAGGCGAGGGTGGGGTGTTTTGAGAGAACAGCTTCGAAACATGTATACTATCAAGGGTGAAACAGATCACCAGCCCAGGTTGGATGCATGAGACTAGTGTTCAGGGCTGGTGCACTGGGAAGACACAGAGGGATGGGATGTGGAGGGAGGTGGGAGGGGGGAATCAGGATGGGGAATACGTGTAAATCCATGGCTGATTCATGTCAATGTATGGCAAAAATCACTACAATATTGTAAAGTAATTAGCCTCCAACTTATAAAAATAAATGAAAAAAAAAAAAGAAAACCTATACTGACTTAATCAGTAGTGCAGAATTGTATTCATGTATGCTGTTGCATAACCAATATAACTGAAAGGTGCTGATAGAAAGAAGCAGTTAATACATTATCAGGTGTCTTTTAGACTTTCATCCTGCAAAGAAAAACATTGACCACGTAGCAGCTATATGAATATTGCATGCATGCTAAGTTGCTTCAGTCATGTCCGACTCTTTGCAACCCTATGAACTGTAGCCCACCAGGTTCCTCTGTCCATGGAATTCTCCAGACAAGAATACTGGAGTGGATTGCCATTTCCTCCTCCAGGGGATCTTCCCAACCCAGGGATAAAACCCTCATCTCCACACTGGCAGGCAGGTTCTTTACCACTAGTGCCACCTGGGAAGCCTATATGAATATTAAGAATTTTAAATTTAGGTCCTTTTATTCAATAAATATAAATATTGATATATTAGATTATTTGACAATTCATTCCCCAGTTTATTACTTATATATAAAATTTTTTTACTCTAGAAAACAAAAGTAATAATTAAAGATGTCTACAATTGTTTTCATTTATTTTTGAGATAGTTTATATAATATTTTAATGTATACCTCATAACGTGACATAAATATGAATAGTAATTACTATAATAAAATAATTTTGTACAAATTTTTTCTACAACATTCCAAAATGACAATATAGTTCTAAGGTTTTCTCCTTTTTTTAAAAGTTTATCTTTAGAAATACATTAAGAAAATTTTTATGGAAACACTCTTCCAATTATTACTTATGGTTGTTGCATAAACTGTGGAGGTCTTCTTGCTCATGCCTAGATTTCCTCAAGCCATTCATTTTCCAAACATATTTATGATATCCAACTCTATGTCATACATTCTTCTACATATGGATATACAGAAAATATAAAACTGATATAATTCTCATGCTCAAGGAAAAATATAGAAATTTTTCTTGCCTTGGTTTTAAGAGCTGTAAACTGGAGGTAATGGTTTGATTTGAGAATTAACTGATTTAATGTCTGAAGAGTACAATATTGTGTCTCACACATATGGTGAAAAAATGCTAGCTTATTTCAAGGCAACTTGTGTTGGCATCATGCTTTCTCATGAACACATAATAGACGAGACTCACTTTGAATATATATTTAAATAAGCATTCTTAATATCTTTGCACATATATTGGGGCTGACTTTAAAATATGCAGTTTATTTTTTAATACTTAAGTTTAGAATTTCACATTATTTTTCATCCTTTCATATATAGTAAGGGTTTCTACCTAGACTAGAACTTGATTTAATGAACCTAGAGGTTTTTTTTTTTTTCAATTTTATATAGTATACACATTTGATCAGTTTTCTATTTGTATCAATGTATTGATCACAAATACAAAAATAAGCTTTCAAGTCTGATGAATGCTCTAAAGGGCATCTAAATGCTGCTAAAAATTTATCTTGAGTCTCATACTAATTTTACCATAAGAAAATTTGATCATGGGAGATAAATTTAGGATATTTTGAGTGTCCCCAAAGATTAACTTCTCTAGATGGCTTTTTTCTTTTTTAATTGAAGGCTAATAGAGTGATCATGTCAAAAACATTATGATCAAAGTCATCATATATTTTCTTAAGATCCCTGGATATTTTGTAATTTGATTAACAAGCCCTGACTTGTTGCTGAATGCACATTGCTTCACAGAAATAAACATACTTCTTCAAAATTATTACATACAATACAATTTCTTGAAAATTTTATTCTACTGTTTGACATTAATTTTGTAGAATCCATTTCAGGAAATATGCTTGTCAATATATTAATTAAAATACTTATAACTTCTAAATGTTGATTTTTTTCCCCCTCACTAGCGAACTATGTTCAAAAGTTAGGAATACTGGAGTACCTAATTTTCTTTTATTTTGAACGTTTCTGTTATTCAAAGCTAAAGAAAAACGAAGAAAGAATTCCATCCTGTGACAGAATTTCAGCTCCCAAAATATTTCATGTGAAGTATTAACACACTCATTCAAAATGAATACATTTAAAAAATGTTCACTGGTCAAGTAAATTGAGAATTGGAGTTTATTAGGTTTGCTTGGTGCAAAGCTTATTAATGTGTTTAGTATGTAATGTAAGGGGCTTGATTTAGGTCATACTTGAATGATTTAGTGGTTTTCCCTACTTTATTCAATTCAGGTGTGACCTAAATCAAATTTCTTATGATTATACAGTAGAAGGGACAATTAGATTCAAGGGATTAGATTTGACAGACAGAGAGCCCGATGAACTATGGACAGAGGTTTGTGACATTGTACAGGAGGCAGCGATCAAGACCATCCCCAAGAAAAAGAAATGCAAAAAGGCAAAATTGTTGTCTGAGGAGGGCTTACAGATAGCTGAGAAAAAGGAGAAGCTAAAGGCAAAGGAGAAAAGGAAAGATGTAGCCATATGAGTGCAGAGTTTCAAAGAAAAGCAAGGAAAGAAAAGAAAGCCTTCCTTAGTGATTGATGCAAAGAAATTGAGGAAAACAATAGAATGGGAAAGACTAGAGATCTCTTCAAGAAAATTAGAGATACCAAGGGAACATTTCATGCAAAGATGAACACAATAAAGGACAGAAATGGTATGGACCTAACAGAAGCAGAATGTATTTTAAAAAGGAATGACAAGAATACACAGAAGAACTGTACAAAAAAGATCTTCATGACCAAGATAATCACGATGGTGTAATCACTCACCTAGAGTCAGACATCCTGGAAGTCATCCTGTGAAGTAAAGGGGGCCTTAGAAAGCATCACTATGAACAAAGCTAGTGGATGTGATGGAATTCCAGTTGAGCTATTTCAAGTCCTAAAAGATGATGCTGTGAAAGTGCTGCTCTCAATATGCCAGCAAATTTAGAAAACTCAGCAGTGGCCACAGGACTGGAAAAGGTCAGTTTTCATTCCAATCCCAAAGAAAGGCAATGCCAAAGAATGTTCGAGCTAATGCACAGTCGCACTCATTTCACATGCTAGCAAAGTAACACTCAAAATTCTCCAAATGAGACTTCAACAGTACATGAACTGAGAACTTCCAGATGTAAAGGCTGGATTTAGAAAAGGCAGAGAAACCAGAGATCAAATTGCCAACATCTGTTTAATCAATGGAAAAGCAAGAGAATTCCAGAAAAACATCTACTTCTGCCTTATTGATTATGCCATAGCCTTTGACTGTGTGGATCGCAGCAAACTGTGGAAAAAATAGTGCTTCATTTTCATTTCATGAGTAACTAAAAAAAAAAAAAAGAAGAAGAAGAAGAAGAAGAAAAAAGCACAATGGAGCAAAATATCCTAGTAATCATTGCCTCATTTTAACAGCAAAGACATGAAAAGAGTGCTTTCTGAAGTGTGGAGTGTGACACTGCCATATACATACAGACACATAGCCTTTTCTTGCTTTTCCAAAAATAAGTCAGCAAATCTGAGATTTGTGACCCTGACCCCACAGCTCCTATCTCCCCAATGCCTCCCACAGCTCAAAAGCATCACTTCTTTGGTGCTTATCCTTCTTTATGATACAATACATGACTACTGAAAAAACCATAGGTTTGGTTAGATGGACCTTCGTTGATAAGGTAATTTCTCTGCTTTTTAATATGCTGTCTAGGTCGGTGACAGCTTTTCTTCAAAGCAACAAGCGTCTTTTAATTTCATGGCTGCAGTCACCATCTGCAGTGATTTTGGAGACCAAGAAAATAAAGTCTGTCACTGTTTCCATTGTTTAGCCATCTACTTGCCATAAAGTGATTGGACTGCAAGGAGATCCAACCAGTCCATCCTAAAGGAGATCAGCCCTGGGTGTTCATTGGAAGAACTGATGCTGAAGCTGAAACTCCAATACTTTGGCCACCTCATTCGAAGAGTTGACTCATTGGAAAAGACCCTGATGCTGGGAGGGATTGGGGGCAGGAGGAGAAGGGGAAGACAGAGGATGAGATGGCTGGATGGCATCACCGACTCCATGGGCATCAGTTTGAGTAAACTCTGGGAGTTGGTGATAGACAGGGAGGCCTGGCGTGCTGCGATTCACGGGATCACAAAGAGACATGACTGAGCAACTGAACTGGACTGAACTGAACTGATGGGACCAGATGCCATGATCATTGTGTTTCGAGTGTTGAGCTTTAAGCCAGCTTTTTCACTCTCCTTTCACTTATCTTTTGCAGGAAGATAAAATCATTTTATTTCCTCACTAAGGCATTTTCCCTTGATAAATTCCTGTCATTATTTGAAAGTTCCTCAAAATGCCCAAATGGCCATTAACCATATAAAGGGAAATGATTTTGAAAGCATTAATTTTGTTACTTTTAACACACAGTTGTGTTATTGTAATATTTAAATATCTACCAAAAAAAAAAAATCCCTGAAAACTGTTAGCTGAATAGCGTAATGTCCAGCTTTAGTATAATTTTCAGAGTTTTATGTGACCTTTTCTCATCAATGTTGTAACAAGATAGGTAATTACAGTAGATAAATTCATTCCCATAATTTTTCTACCTATTTCCCCAAGTTGTCTTTGTTCATTTTGCATTGTTTTTAAAATTGTACAACCATATAAGCCTACCTACTTATTATTCTCACATACATAGATTTTATTCATTTTGGAAATGAAAGTACAAGTGTGTTATGCTATAATTTTAAATCTGTTTTTTTTTCCTTCACATTTCACATTAATTTCATACACTCTACATGTCACTCTACATGTTAGGAGTAAAACAAAAACTCATAAATGCATGGATAGTGACAAATAGGACAGATAAAATAGTATGCTTTTTACAGCTGATCACACTACTATAAATTGTATAGGAAAGGTGGAATAGATACATAATAGAAAAGACATTTTAAATGTTTTATTAAATAGGATGGCAGACCCCAAGCTTGCACGGGGTTGCAAGAGTTGGACACGACTTAGCAACTAAGCCACCCTAAGCTTCTAGAAGTAAAGTGTGGAGATAATACAAGCTGTGCAATTATGTAGTTTTCAGGCAATAAAACTACATATCTATGGAACTGAAACATAAACTCACAGCAAGAATTCTTATATGGTGATATTTCCCTCTACTACACACAGTAACTACTGGTAAGCAACTACTTGTGGCTGAGATGGTAAAGAATCTTCCTGCAATGCAGGAGGTCAATCTGTGGAACAGCAATCCACTCTAGTATTCTTGCCTACAGAATCCCACAGACAGACCATGGTGTCACAAAGAGTCAGACAGGACTGAACAACTAGCATTTTCACTTTCACCCACAGTAAGAAACAGTACATTGGAAGACTAGGTGACCCATTTGTTCTTTTTTATTCCCTCAAAATATCTATGCGGCATTTCATCAGCACCACTGTTCAAATTAGTGGCATAGGCTAGCTTGAAATAAATGCCAGAATATCAAGATAAATTCTAAACACTGAATAGCATCTTGAACATTCTGGGTACATACTTAGATATATTTTCAAGTGTAAAGAAAGGCCAGTTTTTAATAAGAACATACTCCCTTGTATGAGATTTTAAAGCATTTAAAACATCTGTAAATAAATTATTTGTTTTTAAAAAGTCAATTTATTTTTAAAAAGTGAAAATAAAAGTGAAAAAAGTAAGTCAAAGCAGTGACTGCATTTTATTAGCTCCCACATATTTTCAATTACCCAATGGGCATTGGAGTCTCAAAAAACCTGAATTTGAGCTGAGGCATGCTTATCATGAATTATTTTGTCCTCCCAAGGGAAATAAATGTAAAAGCTGACTTGTATCATCCTCTCTGGGTTTTGCTTCACACAAACATGCAGTCTTGCTCCAGCTTCTAAAATCAGAATCTATTGTAGGTGGCGCTAGAGGTAAAGAATTCGCCTGCCACTGTTGGAGACACTGAAGACATGGGTTTGATCCCTGTGTCAGGAAGATCCCATGGAGTAGGAAATGACAACCCACTCCAGTATTCTGGCCTGGAGAATCCCATGGACAGAAGAGCCTGGCAGACTACAGTCCATAGGATTACAAACGGACACAAATGAAGCAACTTAACACACACATACACATTGTATACAGATTGCCAGGAGAAATATCAGTAACCTCAGATATGCAGAAGACAACATCCTTATGGCAGAAAGTAAGAGAAACTTAAGAGCCTCTTGAGGAAGGTGAAAGAGGAGAGTGAAAATGTTGACTTAAAACTCAACTCTGTGGTACTGTTACCTTACAGTGACCAAAAAAAAAAAAAAAAAAAAAAAGGAATATGATACCATTTTGTGAGAATGTGGAAAAACAGAGGCATTGTCATACATTGTTTTAATCGGGTATTTCATATGATTCCATTCTCTCTGTCTCTGGCTGCATTGTACGGCTTGTGGGATCTTAGTTCCCTGACCAGGGATTGAACCCAGGCCCTAGCAGTGAGAGTGTGGAGTCCTAACCACTAGACCACAAGGAATGTGGTCTTTTTTCTTTCTTAGCACATCAGTTATACTTAAAAATTTTGGTTTTCATGATTGCTTTAGAGTTTGGAATATATATTTACATCCAAGTCCACTTTCAAACAATACTGTAAACGCTTCATAGGTAGTGGGAGTACCATAACAAAATAATCCCGATTCCCCCTCCTATCTTTTGTATCATTTTGTTATTCATTGTACTTATACATAAGCATACACACACACACACACACACACACACACACATAACTAAACACATTGTTGGTATTATTTTGAAAAAATTTTTTTCCTATTAGATCAATGAAGAAAAAGAAAAATTTTAAATTATTCCATATGGCTTAAAGCTCAACATTCAGAAAACTGAGATCATGGCATCTGGTCCTGTCACTTCATTGCAAATAGATGGGGAGACAGTGGAAACAGTGGCCGACTTTATTTTTCTGGGCTCCAAAATCACTGCAGATGGTGATTGCAGCCATAAAATTAAAAGACACTTACTCCTTGGAAGGAACGTTATGACCAACCTAGACAGCATATTAAAAAGCAGAGACATTACTTTGCCAACAAAGGTCTGTCTGGTCAAGGCTATGGTTTTTCCAGTGGTCATGTATGGATGTGAGAGTTGGACTATAAAGAAAGCTGAGCGCCAAAGAATTGATGCTTTTGAACTGCGGTGTTGGAGAAGACTCTTGAGAGTCCCTTGAACTGCAAGGAAATCCAACCAGTCCTTCCTAAAGGAGATCAGCCCTCGGTGTTTATTGGAAGGACTGATGCTGAAGCTGAAACTCCAATCCTTTGGCCACCTGATGCGAAGAGCTGACTCATTTGAAAAGACCCTGATGTTGGGAAAGACTGAGGGCAGGAGGAGAAGGGGACGACAGAGGATGAGATGGTTAGATGGAATCACTGACTCAATGGACCTGGGTTTGGGTGAACTCCAGGAGTTGGTGATGGACAGGGAGGCCTGGTGTGTTACAGTTCATGGGGTCACAAAGAGTCGGACACAACTGAGCAAATGAACTGAACTAAACTGATATTCCTTCTCTGATGATCTCTCTTTCTTAATGTAGATCTGAATTTCTGCCCTACCTGATTTTTCTTCTCTCTAAAGAACTTTTTTTTTTTTTTTGTAGTGCAGATCTACTAGCAGCAAATTTCTCAATTTTTGTTTGTCTGATAAAGTATTTCTCCATTTTTGTTGGGTACAGAATTCTAAGTTGTTAGTTTTTACTCTTAATGCTTCAAGTATTTCTTTCCACTTCTTTTTGCTTGTTTGGTTTCTGAGGAGAAGTTGGATATAATTAATGTTTTTCCCCTACTCTGGTTTCTTTCAGAATTTTTTCTTTATCTTTGATGCTTCTATGATTCATTAAAAAAAAAAAAGTTTCTTGGCATTCATCCTGCTTGATGTTATTTGAGTTCTTGGATCTGTGATTTGGTGTCTGACATTAATTTGGGGAAGTTATTAGTCTTTATTATTTTCAATATGTCCTCTTATACTTTCTCTTTATTCTCCTAATATTCCCATCACACATACATTATAGCTTCTGTGGTTTTACTACAGTCCTTGGATATTCTGTTCTGTTTTTGCAGGTTTTTCTCTTTTCTTTGCAGTTTTAGAAGCTTCCATTGCTATATCCTCAAGCTCAAAGATGATCTCTTTGTTCATGTCTAATGCACTGTTAAGTTGATTAAAGGCATTCATCATTTCCATTATAGTGTTTTTGATCTTCAGTATTTATTTTTGGTTCTTTCTCAGGATTTAATCTCTCTGCTTACATACTTCATTCTGATTCTAGATCTATGAGTTCACATTGTGTTTTGTGACATTTAGTATACTTTGTAACTTTTTCTTGATAACCCGACATGATATGCTAGGTAAAAGGAACTGTTGTAAAGAGACCTTTAGAACTATGCTCGTAATGTATCAGGGGAGGGGAAACACAGTCCTATGATTAGGTCTCAGTCTTTCAGTGAGCCTATGCCACTGGACTGTGAGTTTCACGAGAATCTCTGTTTTTTCCTCCCCTCTTGGGTGAGGCAGAATGGCTATAGGGAACTTAAGTTGAGCATTTCCCTTCTCTCCTTATCCCTGCCCCCAGTAGGCTCTGATAATATCTCAGCAGATTAGGCTCTGGTTAAACAGTTTCCCCTGATGGCAGGTCTTGACAAAAATAACAGAATGATATGGCATATTTCAAACTGGTTCCTTTTTCCATCCTCATGCTGGAAGCATGAAGGGATTTTTCTCAGATATTTGCTGTGGGAACTTGGTTGAGCTCTTGGTTGAACAACGCTGTGGGTGCTCCTGGTCCCTGGAGTTTTTAGCTCTCAGACTTGCCCATGTTGAGGCTCCAGCAATTCACAATTATACTTCAGGTTCTCCTACCCTGACACTGGTTTCTGGTTCATTTTCTGCTTAGGCAGGAGTCTGCTCTGATAAACTGCGACTCCCTATATTCAATTGTCTTTCTGATCTTGTGTCCTCAGTTTTCTATTTTTCAATCTGTCAGCTTTTTACTCACTGTGAGGATGGAGTGGTGGCTTCCAAGCTACCTACATGTGAAACTGGAAGTCCTCATATATTATTGAGGAAAGTATATAGTGGTATTTCTATGGAAGACAGCTGGCAAGATCTATTAAAATTACAAATTAATATATCCTTTAACCTCAAAATTTTTACTTATGAATTTATTTAATAGATTTATATATATATATATGAAATGACATATATAAAAGGTTATTCATTGCACCACAGTTGTGTTAGCAAAAGATTAGAAGCAACTTGATATTCATCAACTGAGAGCTTGTCATGTCCACATATTCATGGGATGGAAAACTAAGCAGCCATACATATGAAACTGCTAACACCAGTTGCTTGAGTAGAAGGGAACCATAATAGAAGGTAGATGTTTCATTATTCACTCACTTGTGTCTTTTGAGTGTTGAATCACCTGAATTTACAAGCTTAAAAATAAATAACTGAGTAAACCTCTGCTCCCCAAGCCCTCTGAACCTGCCTTCCCTGGTTCCCCAAGGACCTTAAACCTGAGATGGACATGTCTCAATTCAGTTCAGTCACTCAGTCGTGTCCGACTCTTTGCAAGCCCATGAATCGCAGCATGCCAGGCCTCCCTGTCCATCACCAACTCCCAGAGTTTACTCAAACTCGTCTAGGGTGACTATCATACTCACTCTGGATATCCAGCTATTACGTTGGTGCAAAAGTAATTGTGGTTTTGCATTGTTGAACTTTGTCATTTGATGTTGGAGTACATTCTTAAATAAATGTTGTTAACGTTATACATCAAAAACAAAACAACAACAAAACTCAATATTCAAAAAATAAAGATCATGGCATCTTGGTCCCATCACTTCATGGCAAGTAGATGGGGAAACAATGCAAACAGTGACAAACTTTATTTTCTTGGGTTGCAAAATCACTACAAATGGTGACTACAGCCATGAAATTAAGAGATGCTTGCTCCTTAGAAGGAAAGCTATGAGAAACCCAGACAGTATGTTAAAGAGACATTACTTTGCTGACAAAGATCTGTCTGGTCAAAGCTATTGTTTTTCCAGTAGACACATATGGATGTGAGACTTGAACCATAAAGAAGGCTAAGCGCAGAAGCATTGACACTCTTCAATTGTGATGTTGGAGAAGACTCTTGAGAGTCCCTTGGACTGGAAGGAGATCAAACCAATCAATCTTTAAGGAAATGAATCCTGAATATTCACTGTAGGGACTGATACTGAGGCTGAATGAATCTCTAAAACTTTTGCCACCTGATGCAAAGAGCTGACTCACTGGAAAAGACCCCGATGCTGGAAAAGATTGAAGGCAGGATAAGAAGGGGATGACAGAGGGTGAGATAGTTGGATGGCATCTCTGACTCAGTGGACATGAGTTTGAGCAAGCTTCAGTAGATTGTGAGGGCCACGGAAGCCTGCGTGTTGCAGTCCATGGGGTAGCAAAGAGTTGGACACAACTGACGAATGAACAACAGCACACATGGTATAGCACAGGCTTCCTAGGTAGCACTAGGAACAACCCGCCTGCCAATGCAGGAGATATGAGACATGGGTTTAATCCCTGGGTTGGGAAGATCGCCCAGAGGAGGGCATCACAATCCACTCCAGTTTTCATGCCTAGAGAATCCCATGGGCAAAGGAGTCTGGCAGGCTGCAGTCCATAGGTTTACAGAGTCCAGACACAGCTGAACTGACTTAGCACATGGTATAGTTCAGGGAGCTCTGCTTAATGCTCTGTGGTTACCTGAATGGGAAGAACATTCACAGAGGTGGGGATATATGTACGTGATTGGCTGACTCATTTTGCTGTACAGTAGAAACAACACAACATTGTAAAGCATCTATACTTCAATAAAAATTATTTTACAAAAATTAAAGGAAGTGGGGTGGGATGGGGAATATCAACCATTAGGTGTGCTTAGATGCTCAGCCATATCTGACTCTTTGTGACCCCATGGACTGTGGCCCTCTGGGCTCCTCTGTCCATGGCATTCCACAGGCATGAATACTGGAGTGGGTTGCCATTTTTTTCTCCAAGGGATCTCTCCAACCCAGGGATCGAACCTGGGTCTCTTACATCTCCTGCATTAGCAGGCAAGTTATTTACCACTAGCACCACCAAGAGCCCCACATCAACTATTAGGTGGTCCCTAAACTTGACTCACAGGGGAGGGCAAGTTCGATACTCACTATCCATCTGTGCTTGAGTGTATGTGAGTCAGGCTCTTAGAAAGTTCTTATTTCTCCTTGCAAAATCCTTCTCATCTCCAAATCATGGCATTATGCATGATAAAACCCTTCTCTTCCAACCCCCATTCTACCTATAGGTCATCCTGTGTATTTTAAGATATTTTTTATCATGTTTTATAAAGTGTTTCCAAAAATGTAATGACTAACATGAGATGTTGTATTTGAATCTCACTTTGCCAATTAAATTTTTAAGTATATTCTCTCACTAGTCTTATTGAAAGGGAAATAAGTAAAAAGTAGAAGTGTTAGTCACTCAGTCATGTCAGACTCTTTGGGATCCCCTGGACTGTAGCCCACTAAGCTGCTCTGCCCATGAAATTGTCTAGGCAAGTATACTGGAGTGGATTGCCATTCCCTTCTCCCGGAGATCTTCCCAACCCAGAGACTGAACTTGGGTCTCCCATATTGCAGGCAGATTCTTTATAGTCTGAGCTACCAGGGAAGTAAAAACGTAGAAGAAACTTTAATATTATTTTATTTTAAAAGAAATATCCTCTTTCATGAAACTACCTTTCAAATATGTAACATTTCTTTTTTGGTCAGAAAGTGGATTAAAGGATGCTATAAGTTATCAGTCTTTGCCTTTTTTACAGAAGTACTTTAAGAAATAAAATTTGTCCAAGAACCTCAATTCTTTTCTGATTCTAAAATATATGTTTGGGTTATTTAATTGGAAATTAGAAAGAAAACAGAAGTTTAAAAGATTAGAAAATAAGTTCTGTTCAAACTTAAAATAGATATGCAAATATAATAGTAACTTTTCTTTCAAAGCCTAAAGGATAATTATATAGTCAATATGCTTATCACTATTCCCAATGTTTTGGTTCGTGTTTGAATTTTTTTGCCCTCCCACAGGAAATGAGGTTTGTTTTCAGTCCCCATTGTTAGCATTAGTTTCTACAGCTGTTTAACAAATCACCACAAACTAAGAGGCTTGAAATAGTAGCACTATATTGTCACAGTTTTTCAGGTGGGCTACACCAGATTGTCTGCTGGGATTCTCACAGGCTGAAATCAAGGTGTTAGCTGATTGAGTTTTTATTTTTATCCTAAGGTTCTGGGGCTCTGTGGGGGAGTTCTTTCAGCTTGTTGGCAGAATGTAGTCCCAGGCTTTTGTAGAACTGAG